>NC_091214.1:8139968-8235527 GCF_040958095.1 Procambarus clarkii | reverse complement strand
GGTTCAAATAGCCTCGGCTATCACCTCATTTTGTCCGGTCGTGATGGTCAAGTGGATTAAGGCGTCTTGTACATACCAGTTGCGTTGCTTCTGGGAGTATGGGTTCGAGTCACTTCTGGGGTGTGAGTTTTCAGTTGCATATTGTCCTGGGGACCATTCAGGCTTGTTCGCATTTGTGTTCCTCACGTGTGCCCCAAAGAATGAGGTGATTTGGTAAAATGCTATGCCCAAGATTACTATCCGAGTGCCGGCGGTGGGGTGGTTCAAATAGCCTCGGCTATCACCTCATTTTGTCCGGGCGTGATGGTCAAGTGGATTAAGGCGTCTTGTACATACCAGTTGCGTTGCTTCTGGGAGTATGGGTTCGAGTCACTTCTGGGGTGTGAGTTTTCAGTTGCATATTGTCCTGGGGACCATTCAGGCTTGTTCGCATTTGTGTTCCTCACGTGTGCCCCAAAGAATGAGGGGATTTGGTAAAATGCTATGCCCAAGATTACTATCCGAGTGCCGGCGGTGGGGTGGTTCAAATAGCCTCGGCTATCACCTCATTTTGTCCGGTCGTGATGGTCAAGTGGATTAAGGCGTCTTGTACATACCAGTTGCGTTGCTTCTGGGAGTATGGGTTCGAGTCACTTCTGGGGTGTGAGTTTTCAGTTGCATATTGTCCTGGGGACCATTCAGGCTTGTTCGCATTTGTGTTCCTCACGTGTGCCCCAAAGAATGAGGTGATTTGGTAAAATGCTATGCCCAAGATTACTATCCGAGTGCCGGTGGTGGTGTGGTTCAAATAGCCTCGGCTATCACCTCATTTTGTCCGGTCGTGATGGTCAAGTGGATTAAGGCGTCTTGTACATACCAGTTGCGTTGCTTCTGGGAGTATGGGTTCGAGTCAGTTCTGGGGTGTGAGTTTTCAGTTGCATATTGTCCTGGGGACCATTCAGGCTTGTTCGCATTTGTGTTCCTCACGTGTGCCCCAAAGAATGAGGTGATTTGGTAAAATGCTATGCCCAAGATTACTATCCGAGTGCCGGCGGTGGGGTGGTTCAAATCGCCTCGGCTATCACCTCATTTTGTCCGGTCGTGATGGTCAAGTGGATTAAGGCGTCTTGTACATACCAGTTGCGTTGCTTCTGGGAGTATGGGTTCGAGTCACTTCTGGGGTGTGAGTTTTCAGTTGCATATTGTCCTGGGGACCATTCAGGCTTGTTCGCATTTGTGTTCCTCACGTGTGCCCCAAAGAATGAGGTGATTTGGTAAAATGCTATGCCCAAGATTACTATCCGAGTGCCGGCGGTGGGGTGGTTCAAATAGCCTCGGCTATCACCTCATTGTGTCCGGTCGTGATGGGCAAGTGGATTAAGGCGTCTTGTACATAACAGTTGCGTTGCTTCTGGGAGTATGGGTTCGAGTCACTTCTGGGGTGTGAGTTTTCAGTTGCATATTGTCCTGGGGACCATTCAGGCTTGTTCGCATTTGTGTTCCTCACGTGTGCCCCAAAGAATGAGGGGATTTGGTAAAATGCTATGCCCAAGATTACTATCCGAGTGCCGGCGGTGGGGTGGTTCAAATAGCCTCGGCTATCACCTCATTTTGTCCGGTCGTGATGGTCAAGTGGATTAAGGCGTCTTGTACATACCAGTTGCGTTGCTTCTGGGAGTATGGGTTCGAGTCACTTCTGGGGTGTGAGTTTTCAGTTGCATATTTTCCTGGGGACCATTCAGGCTTGTTCGCATTTGTGTTCCTCACGTGTGCCCCAAAGAATGAGGTGATTTGGTAAAATGCTATGCCCAAGATTACTATCCGAGTGCCGGCGGTGGGGTGGTTCAAATAGCCTCGGCTATCACCTCATTTTGTCCGGTCGTGATGGTCAAGTGGATTAAGGCGTCTTGTACATACCAGTTGCGTTGCTTCTGGGAGTATGGGTTCGAGTCACTTCTGGGGTGTGAGTTTTCAGTTGCATATTGTCCTGGGGACCATTCAGGCTTGTTCGCATTTGTGTTCCTCACGTGTGCCCCAAAGAATGAGGTGATTTGGTAAAATGCTATGCCCAAGATTACTATCCGAGTGCCGGCGGTGGGGTGGTTCAAATAGCCTCGGCTATCACCTCATTTTGTCCGGTCGTGATGGTCAAGTGGATTAAGGCGTCTTGTACATACCAGTTGCGTTGCTTCTGGGAGTATGGGTTCGAGTCACTTCTGGGGTGTGAGTTTTCAGTTGCATATTGTCCTGGGGACCATTCAGGCTTGTTCGCATTTGTGTTCCTCACGTGTGCCCCAAAGAATGAGGTGATTTGGTAAAATGCTATGCCCAAGATTACTATCCGAGTGCCGGCGGTGGGGTGGTTCAAATCGCCTCGGCTATCACCTCATTTTGTCCGGTCGTGATGGTCAAGTGGATTAAGGCGTCTTGTACATACCAGTTGCGTTGCTTCTGGGAGTATGGGTTCGAGTCACTTCTGGGGTGTGAGTTTTCAGTTGCATATTGTCCTGGGGACCATTCAGGCTTGTTCGCATTTGTGTTCCTCACGTGTGCCCCAAAGAATGAGGTGATTTGGTAAAATGCTATGCCCAAGATTACTATCCGAGTGCCGGCGGTGGGGTGGTTCAAATAGCCTCGGCTATCACCTCATTTTGTCCGGTCGTGATGGTCAAGTGGATTAAGGCGTCTTGTACATACCAGTTGCGTTGCTTCTGGGAGTATGGGTTCGAGTCACTTCTGGGGTGTGAGTTTTCAGTTGCATATTGTCCTGGGGACCATTCAGGCTTGTTCGCATTTGTGTTCCTCACGTGTGCCCCAAAGAATGAGGTGATTTGGTAAAATGCTATGCCCAAGATTACTATCCGAGTGTTGGCGGTGGGGTGGTTCAAATAGCCTCGGCTATCACCTCATTTTGTCCGGTCGTGATGGTCAAGTGGATTAAGGCGTCTTGTACATACCAGTTGCGTTGCTTCTGGGAGTATGGGTTCGCGTCACTTCTGGGGTGTGAGTTTTCAGTTGCATATTGTCCTGGGGACCATTCAGGCTTGTTCGCATTTGTGTTCCTCACGTGTGCCCCAAAGAATGAGGTGATTTGGTAAAATGCTATGCCCAAGATTACTATCCGAGTGCCGGCGGTGGGGTGGTTCAAATAGCCTCGGCTATCACCTCATTTTGTCCGGTCGTGATGGTCAAGTGGATTAAGGCGTCTTGTACATACCAGTTGTGTTGCTTCTGGGAGTATGGGTTCGAGTCACTTCTGGGGTGTGAGTTTTCAGTTGCATATTGTCCTGGGGACCATTCAGGCTTGTTCGCATTTGTGTTCCTCACGTGTGCCCCAAAGAATGAGGTGATTTGGTAAAATGCTATGCCCAAGATTACTATCCGAGTGCCGGCGGTGGGGTGGTTCAAATAGCCTCGGCTATCACCTCATTTTGTCCGGTCGTGATGGTCAAGTGGATTAAGGCGTCTTGTACATACCAGTTGCGTTGCTTCTGGGAGTATGGGTTCGAGTCACTTCTGGGGTGTGAGTTTTCAGTTGCATATTGTCCTGGGGACCATTCAGGCTTGTTCGCATTTGTGTTCCTCACGTGTGCCCCAAAGAATGAGGTGATTTGGTAAAATGCTATGCCCAAGATTACTATCCGAGTGCCGGCGGTGGGGTGGTTCAAATAGCCTCGGCTATCACCTCATTGTGTCCGGTCGTGATGGGCAAGTGGATTAAGGCGTCTTGTACATAACAGTTGCGTTGCTTCTGGGAGTATGGGTTCGAGTCACTTCTGGGGTGTGAGTTTTCAGTTGCATATTGTCCTGGGGACCATTCAGGCTTGTTCGCATTTGTGTTCCTCACGTGTGCCCCAAAGAATGAGGGGATTTGGTAAAATGCTATGCCCAAGATTACTATCCAAGTGCCGGCGGTGGGGTGGTTCAAATAGCCTCGGCTATCACCTCATTTTGTCCGGTCGTGATGGTCAAGTGGATTAAGGCGTCTTGTACATACCAGTTGCGTTGCTTCTGGGAGTATGGGTTCGAGTCACTTCTGGGGTGTGAGTTTTCAGTTGCATATTTTCCTGGGGACCATTCAGGCTTGTTCGCATTTGTGTTCCTCACGTGTGCCCCAAAGAATGAGGTGATTTGGTAAAATGCTATGCCCAAGATTACTATCCGAGTGCCGGCGGTGGGGTGGTTCAAATAGCCTCGGCTATCACCTCATTTTGTCCGGTCGTGATGGTCAAGTGGATTAAGGCGTCTTGTACATACCAGTTGCGTTGCTTCTGGGAGTATGGGTTCGAGTCACTTCTGGGGTGTGAGTTTTCAGTTGCATATTGTCCTGGGGACCATTCAGGCTTGTTCGCATTTGTGTTCCTCACGTGTGCCCCAAAGAATGAGGTGATTTGGTAAAATGCTATGCCCAAGATTACTATCCGAGTGCCGGCGGTGGGGTGGTTCAAATAGCCTCGGCTATCACCTCATTTTGTCCGGTCGTGATGGTCAAGTGGATTAAGGCGTCTTGTACATACCAGTTGCGTTGCTTCTGGGAGTATGGGTTCGAGTCACTTCTGGGGTGTGAGTTTTCAGTTGCATATTGTCCTGGGGACCATTCAGGCTTGTTCGCATTTGTGTTCCTCACGTGTGCCCCAAAGAATGAGGTGATTTGGTAAAATGCTATGCCCAAGATTACTATCCGAGTGCCGGCGGTGGGGTGGTTCAAATAGCCTCGGCTATCACCTCATTTTGTCCGGTCGTGATGGTCAAGTGGATTAAGGCCTCTTGTACATACCAGTTGCGTTGCTTCTGGGAGTATGGGTTCGAGTCACTTCTGGGGTGTGAGTTTTCAGTTGCATATTGTCCTGGGGACCATTCAGGCTTGTTCGCATTTGTGTTCCTCACGTGTGCCCCAAAGAATGAGGTGATTTGGTAAAATGTTATGCCCAAGATTACTATCCGAGTGCCGGCGGTGGGGTGGTTCAAATAGCCTCGGCTATCACCTCGTTTTGTCCGGTCGTGATGGTCAAGTGGATTAAGGCGTCTTGTACATACCAGTTGCGTTGCTTCTGGGAGTATGGGTTCGAGTCACTTCTGGGGTGTGAGTTTTCAGTTGCATATTGTCCTGGGGACCATTCAGGCTTGTTCGCATTTGTGTTCCTCACGTGTGCCCCAAAGAATGAGGTGATTTGGTAAAATGCTATGCCCAAGATTACTATCCGAGTGCCGGCGGTGGGGTGGTTCAAATAGCCTCGGCTATCACCTCATTTTGTCCGGTCGTGATGGTCAAGTGGATTAAGGCGTCTTGTACATACCAGTTGCGTTGCTTCTGGGAGTATGGGTTCGAGTCACTTCTGGGGTGTGAGTTTTCAGTTGCATATTGTCCTGGGGACCATTCAGGCTTGTTCGCATTTGTGTTCCTCACGTGTGCCCCAAAGAATGAGGGGATTTGGTAAAATGCTATGCCCAAGATTACTATCCAAGTGCCGGCGGTGGGGTGGTTCAAATAGCCTCGGCTATCACCTCATTTTGTCCGGTCGTGATGGTCAAGTGGATTAAGGCGTCTTGTACATACCAGTTGCGTTGCTTCTGGGAGTATGGGTTCGAGTCACTTCTGGGGTGTGAGTTTTCAGTTGCATATTTTCCTGGGGACCATTCAGGCTTGTTCGCATTTGTGTTCCTCACGTGTGCCCCAAAGAATGAGGTGATTTGGTAAAATGCTATGCCCAAGATTACTATCCGAGTGCCGGCGGTGGGGTGGTTCAAATAGCCTCGGCTATCACCTCATTTTGTCCGGTCGTGATGGTCAAGTGGATTAAGGCGTCTTGTACATACCAGTTGCGTTGCTTCTGGGAGTATGGGTTCGAGTCACTTCTGGGGTGTAAGTTTTCAGTTGCATATTGTCCTGGGGACCATTCAGGCTTGTTCGCATTTGTGTTCCTCACGTGTGCCCCAAAGAATGAGGTGATTTGGTAAAATGCTATGCCCAAGATTACTATCCGAGTGCCGGCGGTGGGGTGGTTCAAATAGCCTCGGCTATCACCTCATTTTGTCCAGTCGTGATGGTCAAGTGGATTAAGGCCTCTTGTACATACCAGTTGCGTTGCTTCTGGGAGTATGGGTTCGAGTCACTTCTGGGGTGTGAGTTTTCAGTTGCATATTGTTCTGGGGACCATTCAGGCTTGTTCGCATTTGTGTTCCTCACGTGTGCCCCAAAGAATGAGGTGATTTGGTAAAATGCTATGCCCAAGATTACTATCCGAGTGCCGGCGGTGGGGTGGTTCAAATAGCCTCGGCTATCACCTCATTTTGTCCGGTCGTGATGGTCAAGTGGATTAAGGCGTCTTGTACATACCAGTTGCGTTGCTTCTGGGAGTATGGGTTCGAGTCACTTCTGGGGTGTGAGTTTTCAGTTGCATATTGTCCTGGGGACCATTCAGGCTTGTTCGCATTTGTGTTCCTCACGTGTGCCCCAAAGAATGAGGGGATTTGGTAAAATGCTATGCCCAAGATTACTATCCAAGTGCCGGCGGTGGGGTGGTTCAAATAGCCTCGGCTATCACCTCATTTTGTCCGGTCGTGATGGTCAAGTGGATTAAGGCGTCTTGTACATACCAGTTGCGTTGCTTCTGGGAGTATGGGTTCGAGTCACTTCTGGGGTGTGAGTTTTCAGTTGCATATTTTCCTGGGGACCATTCAGGCTTGTTCGCATTTGTGTTCCTCACGTGTGCCCCAAAGAATGAGGTGATTTGGTAAAATGCTATGCCCAAGATTACTATCCGAGTGCCGGCGGTGGGGTGGTTCAAATAGCCTCGGCTATCACCTCATTTTGTCCGGTCGTGATGGTCAAGTGGATTAAGGCGTCTTGTACATACCAGTTGCGTTGCTTCTGGGAGTATGGGTTCGAGTCACTTCTGGGGTGTAAGTTTTCAGTTGCATATTGTCCTGGGGACCATTCAGGCTTGTTCGCATTTGTGTTCCTCACGTGTGCCCCAAAGAATGAGGTGATTTGGTAAAATGCTATGCCCAAGATTACTATCCGAGTGCCGGCGGTGGGGTGGTTCAAATAGCCTCGGCTATCACCTCATTTTGTCCAGTCGTGATGGTCAAGTGGATTAAGGCCTCTTGTACATACCAGTTGCGTTGCTTCTGGGAGTATGGGTTCGAGTCACTTCTGGGGTGTGAGTTTTCAGTTGCATATTGTCCTGGGGACCATTCAGGCTTGTTCGCATTTGTGTTCCTCACGTGTGCCCCAAAGAATGAGGTGATTTGGTAAAATGTTATGCCCAAGATTACTATCCGAGTGCCGGCGGTGGGGTGGTTCAAATAGCCTCGGCTATCACCTCATTTTGTCCGGTCGTGATGGTCAAGTGGATTAAGGCGTCTTGTACATACCAGTTGCGTTGCTTCTGGGAGTATGGGTTCGAGTCACTTCTGGGGTGTGAGTTTTCAGTTGCATATTGTCCTGGGGACCATTCAGGCTTGTTCGCATTTGTGTTCCTCACGTGTGCCCCAAAGAATGAGGTGATTTGGTAAAATGCTATGCCCAAGATTACTATCCGAGTGCCGGCGGTGGGGTGGTTCAAATAGCCTCGGCTATCACCTCATTTTGTCCGGTCGTGATGGTCAAGTGGATTAAGGCGTCTTGTACATACCAGTTGCGTTGCTTCTGGGAGTATGGGTTCGAGTCACTTCTGGGGTGTGAGTTTTCAGTTGCATATTGTCCTGGGGACCATTCAGGCTTGTTCGCATTTGTGTTCCTCACGTGTGCCCCAAAGAATGAGGTGATTTGGTAAAATGCTATGCCCAAGATTACTATCCGAGTGCCGGCGGTGGGGTGGTTCAAATAGCCTCGGCTATCACCTCATTTTGTCCGGTCGTGATGGTCAAGTGGATTAAGGCGTCTTGTACATACCAGTTGCGTTGCTTCTGGGAGTATGGGTTCGAGTCACTTCTGGGGTGTGAGTTTTCAGTTGCATATTGTCCTGGGGACCATTCAGGCTTGTTCGCATTTGTGTTCCTCACGTGTGCCCCAAAGAATGAGGTGATTTGGTAAAATGCTATGCCCAAGATTACTATCCGAGTGCCGGCGGTGGGGTGGTTCAAATAGCCTCGGCTATCACCTCATTTTGTCCGGTTGTGATGGTCAAGTGGATTAAGGCGTCTTGTACATACCAGTTGCGTTGCTTCTGGGAGTATGGGTTCGAGTCACTTCTGGGGTGTGAGTTTTCAGTTGCATATTGTCCTGGGGACCATTCAGGCTTGTTCGCATTTGTGTTCCTCACGTGTGCCCCAAAGAATGAGGTGATTTGGTAAAATGCTATGCCCAAGATTACTATCCGAGTGCCGGCGGTGGGGTGGTTCAAATAGCCTCGGCTATCACCTCATTTTGTCCGGTCGTGATGGTCAAGTGGATTAAGGCGTCTTGTACATACCAGTTGCGTTGCTTCTGGGAGTATGGGTTCGAGTCACTTCTGGGGTGTGAGTTTTCAGTTGCATATTGTCCTGGGGACCATTCAGGCTTGTTCGCATTTGTGTTCCTCACGTGTGCCCCAAAGAATGAGGTGATTTGGTAAAATGCTATGCCCAAGATTACTATCCGAGTGCCGGCGGTGGGGTGGTTCAAATAGCCTCGGCTATCACCTCATTTTGTCCGGTCGTGATGGTCAAGTGGATTAAGGCGTCTTGTACATACCAGTTGCGTTGCTTCTGGGAGTATGGGTTCGAGTCACTTCTGGGGTGTGAGTTTTCAGTTGCATATTGTCCTGGGGACCATTCAGGCTTGTTCGCATTTGTGTTCCTCACGTGTGCCCCAAAGAATGAGGTGATTTGGTAAAATGCTATGACCAAGATTACTATCCGAGTGCCGGCGGTGGGGTGGTTCAAATAGCCTCGGCTATCACCTCATTTTGTCCGGTCGTGATGGTCAAGTGGATTAAGGCCTCTTGTACATACCAGTTGCGTTGCTTCTGGGAGTATGGGTTCGAGTCACTTCTGGGGTGTGAGTTTTCAGTTGCATATTGTCCTGGGGACCATTCAGGCTTGTTCGCATTTGTGTTCCTCACGTGTGCCCCAAAGAATGAGGTGATTTGGTAAAATGCTATGCCCAAGATTACTATCCGAGTGCCGGCGGTGGGGTGGTTCAAATAGCCTCGGCTATCACCTCATTTTGTCCGGTCGTGATGGTCAAGTGGATTAAGGCGTCTTGTACATACCAGTTGCGTTGCTTCTGGGAGTATGGGTTCGAGTCACTTCTGGGGTGTGAGTTTTCAGTTGCATATTGTCCTGGGGACCATTCAGGCTTGTTCGCATTTGTGTTCCTCATGTGTGCCCCAAAGAATGAGGTGATTTGGTAAAATGCTATGCCCAAGATTACTATCCGAGTGCCGGCGGTGGGGTGGTTCAAATTGCCTCGGCTGTCACCTCATTTTGTCCGGTCGTGATGGTCAAGTGGATTAAGGCGTCTTGTACATACCAGTTGCGTTGCTTCTGGGAGTATGGGTTCGAGTCACTTCTGGGGTGTGAGTTTTCAGTTGCATATTGTCCTGGGGACCATTCAGGCTTGTTCGCATTTGTGTTCCTCACGTGTGCCCCAAAGAACGAGGTGATTTGGTAAAATGCTATGCCCAAGATTACTATCCGAGTGCCGGCGGTGGGGTGGTTCAAATAGCCTCGGCTATCAGCTCATTTTGTCCGGTCGTGATGATCAAGTGGATTAAGGCGTCTTGTACATACCAGTTGCGTTGCTTCTGGGAGTATGGGTTCGAGTCACTTCTGGGGTGTGAGTTTTCAGTTGCATATTGTCCTGGGGACCATTCAGGCTTGTTCGCATTTGTGTTCCTCACGTGTGCCCCAAAGAATGAGGTGATTTGGTAAAATGCTATGCCCAAGATTACTATCCGAGTGCCGGCGGTGGGGTGGTTCAAATAGCCTCGGCTATCACCTCATTTTGTCCGGTCGTGATGGTCAAGTGGATTAAGGCGTCTTGTACATACCAGTTGCGTTGCTGCTGGGAGTATGGGTTCGAGTCACTTCTGGGGTGTGAGTTTTCAGTTGCATATTGTCCTGGGGACCATTCAGGCTTGTTCGCATTTGTGTTCCTCACGTGTGCCCCAAAGAATGAGGTGATTTGGTAAAATGCTATGCCCAAGATTACTATCCGAGTGCCGGCGGTGGGGTGGTTCAAATAGCCTCGGCTATCACCTCATTTTGTCCGGTCGTGATGGTCAAGTGGATTAAGGCGTCTTGTACATACCAGTTGCGTTGCTTCTGGGAGTATGGGTTCGAGTCACTTCTGGGGTGTGAGTTTTCAGTTGCATATTGTCCTGGGAACCATTCAGGCTTGTTCGCATTTGTGTTCCTCACGTGTGCCCCAAAGAATGAGGTGATTTGGTAAAATGCTATGCCCAAGATTACTATCCGAGTGCCGGCGGTGGGGTGGTTCAAATAGCCTCGGCTATCACCTCATTTTGTCCGGTCGTGATGGTCAATTGGATTAAGGCCTCTTGTACATACCAGTTGCGTTGCTTCTGGGAGTATGGGTTCGAGTCACTTCTGGGGTGTGAGTTTTCAGTTGCATATTGTCCTGGGGACCATTCAGGCCTGTTCGCATTTGTGTTCCTCACGTGTGCCCCAAAGAATGAGGTGATTTGGTAAAATGCTATGCCCAAGATTACTATCTGAGTGCCGGCGGTGGGGTGGTTCAAATAGCCTCGGCTATCACCTCATTTTGTCCGGTCGTGATGGTCAAGTGGATTAAGGCGTCTTGTACATACCAGTTGCTTTGCTTCTGGGAGTATGGGTTCGAGTCACTTCCGGGGTGTGAGTTTTCAGTTGCATATTGTCCTGGGGACCATTCAGGCTTGTTCGCATTTGTGTTCCTCATGTGTGCCCCAAAGAATGAGGTGATTTGGTAAAATGCTATGCCCAAGATTACTATCCGAGTGCCGGCGGTGGGGTGGTTCAAATAGCCTCGGCTATCACCTCATTTTGTCCGGTCGTGATGGTCAAGTGGATTAAGGCGTCTTGTACATACCAGTTGCGTTGCTTCTGGGAGTATGGGTTCGAGTCACTTCTGGGGTGTGAGTTTTCAGTTGCATATTGTCCTGGGGACCATTCAGGCTTGTTCGCATTTGTGTTCCTCACGTGTGCCCCAAAGAATGAGGTGATTTGGTAAAATGCTATGCCCAAGATTACTATCCGAGTGCCGGCGGTGGGGTGGTTCAAATAGCCTCGGCTATCACCTCATTTTGTCCGGTCGTGATGGTCAAGTGGATTAAGGCGTCTTGTACATACCAGTTGCGTTGCTTCTGGGAGTATGGGTTCGAGTCACTTCTGGGGTGTGAGTTTTCAGTTGCATATTGTCCTGGGGACCATTCAGGCTTGTTCGCATTTGTGTTCCTCACGTGTGCCCCAAAGAATGAGGTGATTTGGTAAAATGCTATGCCCAAGATTACTATCCGAGTGCCGGCGGTGGGGAGGTTCAAATAGCCTCGGCTATCACCTCATTTTGTCCGGTCGTGATGGTCAAGTGGATTAAGGCGTCTTGTACATACCAGTTGCGTTGCTTCTGGGAGTATGGGTTCGAGTCACTTCTGGGGTGTGAGTTTTCAGTTGCATATTGTCCTGGGGACCATTCAGGCTTGTTCGCATATATATATATATATATATATATATATATATATATATATATATATATATATATATATATATATATATATGTCGTACCTAGTAGGTAAAACGCACTTCTCAGCCTACTATGCAAGGCCCGATTTGCCTAATAAGCCAAGTTTTCATGAATTAATGTTTTTCGACTACCTAACCTACCTAACCTAACCTAAGCTAACTTTTTCAGCTACCTAACCTAACCTAACCTATAAAGATAGGTTAGGTTAGGTTAGGTAGGGTTGGTTAGGTTCGGTCATATATCTACGTTAATTTTAACTACAATAAAAAAAATTGATCTCATACATAATGAAATGGGTAGCTTTATCATTTCATAAGAAAAAAAATAGAGAAAATATATTAATTCAGGAAAACTTGGCTTATTAGGCAAATCGGGCCTTGCATAGTAAGCTGAGAAGTGCGTTCTGGCTACTATGTACGACATATATATACACATATATAAATATATTGTGACGATAATCTCCTTCAAGAGAGATTGAGCCTGCAAACTACGTCTCAAAAACAACTAATATAGAAGATATATCCAACAAGTACAACACCAAGGTTTGCCCAGAGAGCAAACGTATTCAGCACCGGGACACCTGCTCCACCTCCGCCACTCAAACCAGCAAACTGCTTGTCCGTCGCCTGCCTATCGCTGATTGGCTGGCGCCCGTCGCACCTGCTCCTCCACCCGCCACACTAGCTGATGTCTGAGCCAGCGCGACCTAGAGTCATCAGAATATATCGTGCTCTCCACAAGTTAACACGTCTCATTGGTAGACTAAGCCTTGGCTTACGTGTACTAAGGGAGGTGGCAGCTTGAAGCCAATATTCCTGCACTAATATATTTCCTTTGCTCTTATTCACTTGTCTTAACGTAACTTTTCATTTGCCAGTGATTATTCTTATTATTTTGTTTGATTGATTTATGTTACAATTTTTATGCCCCATTTTATTCATGTTTTGCTTTTCTAATGTAATTAAAATTTCATTGTTAAATTTACTTGTGTTTTGTGTGGCTTCCCATTACCTTACCACAGACGAAAGTTCCAGATTTTCTCTTTTTGTTTCTTTATGTGACGAGGCCATACCCCTAGCTTTTGAAACAGCCGAACACCAACGCGTTACCGTCACATATAAGTGGGGGCCTGTCCAGGAGCTTCACTCAGGTACCGGTGCCAAGTAGTAATTTATGGAAAGCGTATTTGACTTTGGTATCGTAGCTTTTACTATTTTTCATATTCAATTTCATTTTTATATGGTGTTGTGTGTATTGTGCATTACGAGAGTAGCATATGGTGAAGGTGAGACAACTTTGGATTACGTGGTGACTGAAGGCCTCAGTCATACTCTTAATTGGTCATCTCTCCCTCCGTGTTATTACTCGTGTTTACCATCTTTTGTCCCTTGGATATTTCTCATATTTTCGACAGATCATCATATTGATACCCTGGTACTGTGGTCTGCCCCCGGGTCAAGTGCACCTAATCTTCTGCAATCTGACTGTAGGAGGATAAAGAGGGCCATAGTTCCTCTAGCACGAACTTTAGTTGCTGAATTGGGACCTCAGCAGCAGTTCTCGTCACCAGTTGACACCTCGCACCCCTACACGTCAGTCAAAGATGATGATACATACAATGGTAGGGAATTAGCTTTCTTTTTCAGAGCACAAAAGTTCGCTAATTCTGTAAGTATCATATTAATTTCAGTGGGAAAACTTGCTTATGTCCTATAGAGAGTCGGCAAGGTATGCCTACATCCTTGGACTACCAATTTTACTTTTGAGGCAATTAACTGTTTCATTTGTTTTAGAAACTCAGTTTCACTTGTTTAGTAGGATTTTCTTGCCCTTATCCTCTTACATGAGTACCGGGTACAAGATTTCCTGCGACCTTAATTTAAATTAATCATTTAACATCTTGTACTTAACTTTAATTGTTAAAGATTGCACAGGATAGGTACCAGTTGCCACGTTGTCCTGTTTCTGACATTTACTATATCACCACGGTATATTCGTTGTACATTTATTTGCTAATTTCACCATGTTTCATCTCCAAGCTTTCCGTGCAGATCCAGCTGGTGCAATTGGGACTTCAAGTCGTGCCAAGAGAGCTGAATTACAAACTCTTGCACATGAGTATCAACTAACAGTTCCCTACCAAGCCAACAAGAGTGAAATACACAACCTGTTACTGGATCATTTCTTAGAGCAAGGTAAGATAGACTCTGAAACTCATGAAACTTATTATATTGCAGATAAAACTGATTTGGCAAAGATGAAACTCAAACTAGAGCTGGCCAAGATTGACCGTGAGCAGCAAAGGGAAACCCTCGAGCAGCAAAGAGAAGCAGCTGCCATACGAAAGGAAGAACAAGAACGAGAAATCGCCCTCAAGGAACGTGAACTCGCCCTCCAGGAACGTGAGGTTGCAATGCTCCATGAGCGGAAACGAGTACAGCTTGAAACAAAACGACGTCAGTTGGAGATGCAACACGAACATGACAAGCAACAAGCGACTCTAGCTATAGAGTGTCGCCAACGAGAATTCGCGTTGGAAACTTCACACCTCGCTCAACGCCAGCAAGCTACTGCCAATCTTCCCATCAGTTTTAATATATCACATGCAAGTAAGTTAATGCCATCATTTGTAGAAGCAGAAGTTGACGTGTTTTTTACCACCTTTGAAACCCTTGCTAATCAACTCAGTTGGCCTGCCGACCAATGGGCCACACTTCTCAGAGTACATCTTACAGGTAGAGCTGCAGTCACACTCAGTACTTTGGCGTCTGAGAATGACTACCAGACTCTGAAACAAGCAGTGTTGGACGCCTACCTTCTCTCTACCGAAAGTTATCGAAGGAAATTCCGTGACCACCTGAAGGCAAGTACCACTACCTTTCTCGAGTTTGCTAACACACAACGGAGATATTTTATGAAATGGCTGGAAGCAGCACATGTCTCTACTTTTACAGAACTCGTCAACCTGATGCTAGTTGAAGAATTCTTGAGGCGTGTGCCGCCTCCTGTCCGTCTATATTTAGCAGATAAAGAAGAAACCGACTACCTGAAGTGTGCTAAGTCGGCTGACACTTACAGCCTCATCCACCGGCTGACACCAGAACCATCCTCCAGTAAGAAGTCGTGGTACAGTTACGAGAAAGTGAGTACCGATCAAGCTGGCTCGCAATTGTACTGTAAGTATTGTAGACTCTATGGACATACCATAGATAAATGTGGTAAGTCTCAATACAAAGGAACCACCGAAACGCAAAAACCCAAACCAACTCCTCCTAAGTCCGGTAAGCCTGTGATGAATGTTGGTGTTCATGTTAATGATCTTTCTCTTTTCAGTAAACACCTGTATACTGGGACTGTCTCTGCCAACGGTTCAAATCCGGAGGGACGTTTCAAATTGAAGATCTTGAGGGACACAGCGGCTCTTCAATCGATCATCTTGAAGTCGGCTGTGCCCAACATCGCCTACACCGGAGAAACTGTCTTCATCACTGACCTCACTGTTACCACTCCTTATCCTCTCGCCAGAGTTCACCTGGATTGTCCCTTCGTGAACGGAGAAGTCCAAGTCGCCGTCATGGAAAAGCCTTTTCCCATGCCTGGAGTGCAACTTCTCCTGGGCAACGACTTGGCAGAAGACCTGCAACCGACCAACCTGATCGTCATGGACAAACCCCAGGTGTGTACCTCTGTGCCAAATAACCCTATATTCGAGTATGTTCCAGCAAAGGTTCAAGAGAGTGATGAAGTTTCTCCTCCGGTTTTAGTGACCACCCGTGCACAAGCCGCACGATCACAGCCAGCTGACTCTACTGCTACCGCTGTCCCTCAAGACCCTCAGAAACTACCCCCGAATCTGACCAAGTTGGAGTTCCGTAAGTTGCAGAGGGAAGATCTTACCTTAACACCATTATTTTTCCAGGCTGAGACTCAACCCGACAGTATTCCTGGGTTCTTCCTAGAGAACGACTTGCTCTACCGCAGATATAGACCCAGTAAACTGAAGGAGGAGGACGATTGGGCCAACATCGAACAACTTGTGATTCCTGCCAGCCTGCGGCCCACTATTCTACACCTGGCCCACGGAGCACTCTCCCACTACGGATTCAACAAGACTTACCATGGAATCCGTCAAGACTACTACTCTCCAGGTATGGTAAATAGCGTCAAACAGTATGTAAAACAGTGTCATACATGTCAGATGGCAGGTAAACCGAACATCTCTATTCCCAGAGCGCCACTGATTCCCATACAGGTGCCTGCGGAACCTTTCCACAGACTTATTATAGACTGTGTTGGTCCTTTACCTCGGACCAGTTCAGGTAACGCCTATATCTTAACCATCCTGTGTCCTACCACCAGATTTCCCATAGCAGTTCCAGTGAAGAACATTACGGCTGCTACGGTTGTAAAGCACTTATTGAAGATCTTCACTCAATAAGGATTTCCCAGGGAGATTCAGAGCGACTGTGGTACCAACTTCACCAGTGATCTCTTCAAAAGGACACTGGAGGAGTTCAACATCAAACAGGTATTGTCCAGCCCCTATCATCCTGCTTCACAGGGTTCTCTTGAGCGTAGTCATCAGACTATCAAAGCACTCCTGAAAAAGTTTTATAGTGAAACCTCTAAGGATTGGGATAAGCAAATTGATCTGATTATGCACATTTATAGAAGTCTTTCCAATGAGTCCCTAGGAGTATCTCCTTATGAGATGCTCTACGGCCGTAAGTGCCGTACTCCCCTCAAGGCTTTCAAAGACTCTCTACGTGATGCCACCTTCAGTGAGCATCAGAATGTGCCCCAGTTTCTTTAAAACCTTCAACACATTCTAGACAGAGTCCACAGTTTTGCCCATGATAATCTATTGAAAGCACAGGAGAGGATGAAGACTCATTACGACCAGACCAGCAAAGTAAGAAAATTTAAGCCGGGAGACTTCGTGCTAGCATACTTCCCTATCCCAGGTTCTCCTTTACAAAACAGGTTTTCAGGACCCTATCGCATCAAGGAGTGCAGAAACAACCATAACTACGTTCTAGAGACTCCAGATAGGCGGCGGAAGACCCAGCTGTGCCACGTCAACCTCCTGAAGCTATATAATGGTACTCCTCCCAATGTCATGTTAAACTATTCTACTTTTACAGAACCATACATCCACAGTGAGACCTTCCCTGCTTCTCCTCCCGAAAGCACTGACAAGGAGTCAGCGCTTTCTAATTCAAAAATCCATACTGATATTCCCAACCATTTTCAGGACCATAATAGTGCTCTTTTGCCATATTCTAATTCCACTCTCACCTCGTCAGATAAGCCCTTCATCCTCCATGTCGACGCCAGTGGTACCGGCGTTGGTGGTGTCGTGATGCAGCAACGAGGCGAGGAGAATACACCTGTCAGCGACTACTGCTACAAGGACCTACGGAACAATTGGCAAGGAGCTACTCTTCATCATCCTGAAGCTCCAGCACTTTACTCCACACCTGAAAAGTGCTCGGTCTACCATCAACACGGACCACACCACCCTACACCTCCTGCAGCACGCCCACTTCTCAACTCAACGTCTTCTACTATGGGCTTGATAACTGCAGAAATTCAACCTGGAGACCCGCTATACCAAGGTTCTGACAACATCATAGCCGATGCCCTCTCCAGAGTTTATGAAGTAGAAGCGACTCCACCTATTACTCCACCACATAACGACGTACTTCTTCCAGAACCGCAGGCATATATGTATATATATATGTATATATGCCATATATATATACATATATGTATATATATATGTATATATATATATATATATATACATAAATATATATATATATATATATATATATATATATATATATATATATATATATATATATATATATATATATATATATATATATATATATATATATATATATATATTATTAAATATGACCGAAAAAGTAAGATTAATAATTCTAACACGAATTTTCTCAATCTTTCGTACATTTCTTTTCACTGTTGGAGGTAAATCAAAAATCAATTCTCCAAAATTCATTTTTATTTCTAGTCTGACACGACACGAGCGCGTTTCGTAAAACTTATTACATTTTCAAAGACTTTAGTTTACAAATACACAACTGAATAGAACTTACGCATCTCCGATTTTATATCTACATTTGAGTGAGGTGGAAGGGGTGAGGTGGCATTAATAGGGTATTAATTTCATCAACACAAGACAGAACAAGAGGTGGTATTAATAGGGTATTAATTTCATCAACACAAGACAGAACACGAAACAATGGGTATTGAATAGAAGTGTTTGTAGAAAGCCTATTGGTCCATATTTCTTGATGCTTCTATATTGGAGCGGAGTCTTGAGGTGGGTAGAATATAGTTGTGTATTAATTGGCTGTTGATTGCTGGTGTTGACTTCTTGATGTGTAGTGCCTCGCAAACGTCAAGCCGCCTGCTATTGTTGTATCTATCGATGATTTCTGTGTTGTTTACTAGGATTTCTCTGGCGATGGTTTGGTTGTGGGAAGAGATTATATGTTCCTTAGTGGAGCCCTGTTGCTTATCCATCGTTAAACGCCTAGAAAGAGATGTTGTTGTCTTGCCTATATACTGGGTTTTTTGGAGCTTACAGTCCCCAAGAGGGCATTTGAAGGCATAGACGACGTTAGTCTCTTTTAAAGCGTTCTGTTTTGTGTCTGGAGAGTTTCTCATGAGTAGCCTGGCCATTTTTCTGGTTTTATAGTAAATCGTCAGTTGTATCCTCTGATTTTTGTCTGTAGGGATAACGTTTCTATTAACAATATCTATAATATATAGAAATAAAATATAGAAATAAAAATGAATTTTGGAGAATTGATTTTTGAATTACCTCCAACAGTGAAAAGAAATGTACGAAAGATTGAGAAAATTCATGTTAGAATTATTAATCTTACTTTTTCGGTCATATTTAATAATATGTCTACAGGAAAGACTGCTACCAAAATATACTAATATATATATATATATATATATATATATATATATATATATATATATATATATATATATATATATATATATATATATATATATATATATATATATATATATATATATATATTGTAAGTTAAAGGGAAGAATGGAAGTAACCGCAAAGGGCCTATTGGCCCATATTTCTTGATGCTTCTATATTGGTGCGGAGTCTTGAAGTGGGTAGAATATAGTTGCACAACTATAGCTCCTCACAGCCACCCTCTCGCCATGTCGCTGGCGAGTATAAAGACCATTGGTGACGATATCACTGACATCCACACCTTTGGGGTGGGCGACGTCATCGTCTACGAGTTACCGGCTGCCGTTGTGCGACCCTATGGGCTCGCATCTGTCATCTGGAAGACCAACCCTTATGCCCATTTGGAACGTGATGGTCTGGTTAATGTCAAAAGGGCAATAATTCGTTGTCGGGCTACCCCAGGGGACATTGATGTGAAGATAGCCCCACTCCCCTCTGATGGACAAGATCTCGTAGAGGAGCCCGTCGTTTTCTTCAGGCCGACTTTTGTGGGGTTGATTTCTGCATTCGGGGCAGGAGCCCCCTTTGAGTCAAACCCAATAGCCCAGGAACAAGTGCAGACTTCCGCCGACACTCACTACGTCACTAACGTCACCCTGGATACCACCAAGAACCGCAGGTACTGGCTCAAGATGTGCCTAACAAAGGTGGGCAATTTAATGGCGGCAACCCCAACCATGACTCGGCTAGTGGTACCCCACGGCTTAGGGGGCTTCCCGCGATGGTATGGTCAACTGGCACAAGAACATTGGACCCATGCTGCTGTCTCTTCATCAAAAACTGGCCAAACTCAACAAAGAGTTGGTCATCCTCAAACGACCCGCTGCTGTTACCCCATCAGTGGTCAACCCGTTCTCGCAAATTTAATAAGTCAATATTGACTTATTAAATATGTGCATAGGTAACATACTTAACATAATAGATACCCTTAAAAAGATTCATAGAAAACACGGACCTTACCTAACCTTGTTAGTATCTTAAGATAAGCATCTTATTGCTTTGTAATTACAATTATTACCTAACCTATAATAGGTATAGGTTAAGTAATAATTGTAATTACGAAGCAATAAGATGCTTATCTTAAGATACTAACAAGGTTAGGTAAGGTCGGCGTTTTCTATGAATCTTTTTAGGGGTATCTATTATGTTTAGTATATCACCAATGCACGTAGTTAATAAGTCAATATTGACTTTACGAATTTGCGAGAACGGGTTGCAGTGGTGCCCCTCCCGTTCGACGATGCCAGTGCTGATAGTCCTACTATCACACTCGACACCGTGGTGGGAGAAGGTGGTACCACCCCAAGAACCTCTTCTTCGTTCTACTCCTCCAGCACCGCCAGCCACACCCAGGAAGAAGAGACACATTCAGGAATACGGCTCCAGCTCCACCACCACCCCCAACAGCATCAACCTCAGTCAAACGGAGGATTGAACCCCTCCTCAATTTTGAAACAAGTGAATCGAAGTATTGACTCCATTCTCGATGGTGAGTCACAGGAAATATTCCTGTTATCCCCCCCCCCCCCCCCCCCGAAAAAACAATGAAAGCTGTAACCACCACCCCAGGAAAGAAGTTGTGGTAGTGGCACCAGCAACAGCAGTGGCAGAGACAGTAGCTCCAGCGGAAGCAGCAGTGGAGGTAGCAGCAGCAGCAACCAGCACCAGTAGTAGTAGTAGCAGGGTGTGTGGTTAATCACTATTCTTAAAAAAAAGGTGAGGGAATCTTCACCTGTTGTAGTTCTTTAAGTAGTTTAATAAAATAAAATATAAGTAATGTTGTTTATTTTCCCCTTCTTACAAAAACTCCTCCCCCTGTATATTGCCCAATCAGTACATAACTGCACAATGGGGGAAGAACATTACATATATCTTACCAGTCTCGATCAAGGAGATATTTACAACAACACGAGTTCAGCATTTACAAACACCATCCCAACACTACATTTAAACCCTTCCATTAAACATGAAGTGGCTTTAGTCAACATACTCCTACCCAGGCGAATTAATGCCATCATCAAAGATGAAGAGGACTCTGGCATAGATATCTATGCCACTTTTAAACGTGGAACTCTTTCCAAGAGTCCAGAACACTTAATATACACCTTCCAGCCAAAAACCAACATATTATCAAGAAACATCAAATTCATTACAGACGTGCTTAGTTGGCAAATAACCACCGACATGAAGCTTACTTTTAGGGATGATTTCAAAATGTACTTCTCAGATAAAGAACCAATCCTCATCTATGACCTATCTTTAGAGAGGGTATTACTAGCTTCAACTCTTAACAGTGGAAGTACTGGCTCATTAAATTCTCTCAGCTTTCAATTTAAACACAGAATAGCTAATGTACTTGGTTTTGACAGCAGTCACAAATACACCATTTATCGAGCAAAAAACAGATGACATTACATCAGCCTCCAAGACTGTGGCCTTATCCTCCCCAGACAGTGACGGAGGTTGTGACTATTTACTTATTTATAGTGACGTCATCGAGCCGGAACGATACGGAGGGCAGATTGTAAATATCTTAGATGCAATCAATTATCATGACTCATATTCTAGAGGGGCTCACCGTCTAGTATACAAAACATTAAACACTAACACGTTGGAGAAAGTAAGTATTAAAATAACAGATCAGTTTGGGCGAATGGTTAGTTTTGAAGATGGGAGATCGGTTACGGCAGTCTTACATATCCGCCCGAAAGTATAGCAATATATAATATATATAAAGAAGTGTTTACCCACAACTTAGGTTATTATAGGAAGAGACCTCAGAATGCGTATACCATTCCATCCGCCTTCTCAAAAGGAATTCGGGGAGATATTCGCTCCTCCCCCTAGGAGACAGGGGATGAGAGGGGGAGCGATGAATGACATACGCACATTCCAAGCACCTTATCTCAGATCTGGTGGTGGTTGCTTTGGGACCTTGGCTGGTTTATAAATCTGTATTATTGCACTAAATACATCTGGGATAATGATGTGACAACCAAATCTTTATTATATAGTAAGGTCATAGCTGAGTGTCGTAGAAATGATTTTGGTTCACAATTGTGGGCTGTGAAAGCAATTGAACATTGTTGAAAAATTGTTTTTTTTTTTTTTTTTTTTTCTCCTTCTCTATTTAGGCTGAGATGCTGAAACTTGGCCTAGGTGCAGCACCTTTCACATGTATCAGGATAATAAATTATGAATACCCTACAACACTTTCTTATATCCTATTACCATGGCCCCTTAGTGGCATGTCTATACCTTTTCCAGTTTGTTGATGTGATTTTTTAGATATGGACACCATACAACTGCTGCATATTCCAGCTGTGGTCTAACAAAAGTTTTAAACAATTTCTTTAGTATTTGACCTATGTATTTAAAAGCAATTCATAAATGTAAGCAAGTGTAGCATTTGTCTCCAGGTGTTCTTCACATTTAGCTTTAATTATTTTTTCCAATATTTTCACTTACACTTGTAATACAGGGTACTCCTTCGAGGTTCCCTGTAGTGTCCTTTATTGAAATAGAGTTTAACAACCATTTCAATGTCCCTATTTTCTTTTAGATTATATCTTAACATATAATTAATGTCCAACAGGACATGATTACTCTTTCCAAAGGGAGGATGGTATTGAATATCAAATATCTCTTCTTTTTTTGTGAATATTTGATCTAGTACTGGTGGAATAATTTATATAATAATCACTAGAAATTATTTATATAAATATTTGAATTCATGCATGTCTTTGTTTTGCATGCCTCTATCTCCACATGTTACATTTCATTTCATTTGTTACATTTTGTTACAGTTTTATGTATTTAAAACTATTTGGTAAAGATTTTCTATACAATGCTAATACACTTCCACCCCTGACAGATGAATGATGAAGAAGATGATGGAACCCTTGCACCCTTTGCTTTGTGGTGCAAGCCTTACCTTGTTGAGCGCAATAAGAAAATTGTCTTCCAAACCTAGAATATTTGCAATGTAATATTAAGTAAGTAAATTTTATAATTTTTGTATTATATATGTATGTGTATATACTGTATATGGATCTATGTGTATATATTTGCATATCAAGAATTGCTGACATGTTGAAGCATGTACTGGACAAGATTGGTGGAAACAGATACAAGGTTAAGATTGCTGTAGTCTAGTCTAATTCAATCATTTTTAGTAATCTTTGAGAACATTTATGGTTGAAGTTGCCGGTGCCAGTGGACCACTTTGTGCTTTAGGCCTGGTGGAGCTTGGTCCACCAGGCTGTTGTATGGAGTGGCCCGCAGATCCACATACAGTCTGCATATGATATACAGTCTGTTGATCAATTGAACTACATTAGTTAGTTTTTATCATCCGAATGCACCAATATGTCTTCATTCTTCCCAGATGAAGGAACTAGGTAATGTTCATCATCTGAATGCACCATCTGAAGCTTTTCCACACTCATAATACACAAGAGGTTTATCAGCTGTATGCACGTTCCTGTGAGTTTTTATAAGTCGCAAACAACTGAATCCCTTGCCACACTCAGGACATTCATGAGGTTTATCATCCGTATGCACAATCATGTGACTTATTGTATTGGAACGTTTTCTGAATCTTTGGCCCGCATTCAGCACACTTGAAATGTTTAGCACCCGTTTGTAGCCTCCTATGGGCATTTAATTCTTTATTTACTTTATATATATATATATGTGCAGAAGTGCGTTCTGGCTAAGGTGATAAGTTGGGGTTGGTATTTGGTACAAAACAATTACAGCAATCAACGCAAAGAAAGGTAGTGTGCATTTCAATAAACTTCAAGGCGACTATGGCTTAGGATATGCCTACGGCAATGTTAAGACGCATAAACCAGGTAACCCACTACGCCCTATAATCAGCCAAATACCAACCCCAACTTATCACCTGGCAAAGAAACTCAATGAACTCCTAACTCCATACACTCCAAGTAAGTTTAGTCTACAATCATCAGCAGATTTCCTAGAATTGATCAAATCTACCCAGCCCGATGGAATCATCGCTTCTCTGGACGTTGAATCCCTTTTTACCAACGTCCCAGTCGACACAACCATAGGAATGATACTGGACAGAGTATACAGAGACGAGAGCACCCCCAAATTAGACATACCTGAGCCACACTTGAAAAGTCTTCTCGAAGCATGTACAAAGGAAGCCCCTTTCATCAGTCCACAAGGAGACATGTATTTACAAATAGACGGAGTAGCAATGGGCTCCCCCTTAGGAGTTTTATTTGCTAATTTTTATATGGGAACCATCGAAGACAGGGTCTTCAGTAGCAGACAAAAACCAACTGTATACTGCCGTTATGTAGATGACATATTCGTAATAGTAAAAGACTCAGATGAACTAATTGACCTAAAAAGACACCTAGAGAGAGAGTCAGTACTCCGATTTACACATGAAAATAGTGAAAATAACAGTCTGCCATTCTTGGATGTACTAATAACAAAAACAGGAACCTCTTTAAGCACCAACGTATATACCAAGCCCACCAACATAGGATTATGCCTGAACGGTAGAAGTGAGTGCCCCCAAAGATACAAAGCCAGTGTTCTCAATGCTTATATTCGTCGAGCGCTTACCCACTGCTCTGAATGGAGCAACGTGAGTAGAGAGTTTGAAAGAGTAACTCAGGTATTGGTGAACAACGGATATAGCAACGCGGAAATAAACGCTGCTATAAGAAGACACTTGGACCGTTGGTATAATTCAGAACCTAGAACAGAAACCACAACACCCCCAATAAAATTATATTACAAATCAACCATGCACAGTGAACATATAAAAGAGGAAAGAATAATGAAAGAAATAATCCGTAAAGGAGTAAAAAGCACTACTCCTAACCAAAACATAAACCTGATAATATTCTACAAAACCAAGAAGACTTCCGAACTCCTTATCAAAAACAGCCCGAAGCCGACGGAGAACCCTCTACAGCAGTCAAGCGTTGTATACATGTACACTTGCCCCCACGAAGGATGTAACCTTCAATGTAAGTACATAGGTATGACGTCGACCAAGCTGACGAGGCGTTTGACATGCCATCTTCAATCTGGTGCCCCTAGGAATCACATGAGACAAGCCCATGACATTACTCTAACAAGAGAAATGTTGAACAAGAATACTTGCATAATAGACAAAACCCAAGATTCAAGAAGATTACAAATTCTTGAGGCAATTCACATAAGAATAGAGCGACCTACCATGAACACCCAAATCACGGAACTATTTACTCTACCCACCATGAGAGTAAGGACAAGACAAGAACATATCGATGCCAACACAGAAGACAATGTCCAACATAACAGGCCAATTACACTGGATTAATCTTTGTGTTTAGATAGGAGATGCCTCGTATGGGCCAATAAGCCTTCTGCAGCCCCTATGTTTATCTCTTATGTATCCCCCCATGTTTTCACCTTCATTGTATTATCACCTGACCTAATGCGGGTATAAAATCAACTAGTATTGTAAGATCTGTTCACTTGAGAATGAACCATGGAGGTTCGAAACGTCGTGCAAATTATACAAATAAGTGTAATACACTCTACAGTAAATCACTTCTTTTCTTCACCTTAAAAGTACGAAAATGAGTTTTGGAGAACTCCTATTTCAATTAAGCCCTGATGCTAAGAAAATAGTTAGAGGGATAGAAGCCCTAAACCAGAAAATAATAAATACAGAATATGCGGTCATATTCAATGAAACATGTATATATATGTGTGTGTATGAATATATATATATATATATATATATATATATATATATATATATATATATATATATATATATATATATATATATATATACATATATATATATATATATATATATATATATATATATATATATATATATATATATATATATATATATATATATATATATATATATATATATATATATATATATATATATACATATATATATATATATATATATATATATATATATATATATATATATATATATATATATATATATATATATATATATATACATATATATATATATATATATATATATATATATATATATATATATATATATATATATATATATATATATATATTATATTCTGGTATATTTATTGAATATAAAAACTGGTATATTTATTTAAGAACGAAGAGTACCACCTCTAGCTGGAGGAAGGGGGACCCATAGCCTCGGAGGAAACCACGCATAACGCATTAGAGGGAATGTTTAGATCCCCTCCAATACAGTTTCTGTGTGCTTTTCTCCTACCACCCCCTTCCTTTTTTATTTTTTGTGCTTTATTATGCATATGATGGTTACAAGATATACATGGGTTGATACAAAAATAATAATGCAAAAAGGTGCTTAAAGGTTATGGATCTCTTGAAAAACACAACAATGGGAAACATTGATGAATGTCACAGACGGGTTCGATCATTGTTGCAAGTCAAACACTTCTTCGAATTCCTCTGAAGTTGGACTAGTGCCCAAGACGCAACAGGCATTTCCCCTCTGAATCGCAACACTGAGGCGCTGGAACAAGAAACTTTTTGCTCTCTGGTCTTTTGTAGCGCTGATCAATTTGTCCCCCAATTCCTTCAGGAACTTCAATGCACATTTTCCCCACGAACCGAGGGTCTCCGAGCCGATTGGAACAAAGCTGTAGCAGTGTGCTAGACCTCTGTATTTAATAATTTTCTGCTATTCCCTGAAAGAAGCAGCACCACCGCTTTCACGTGTGCTGTAGTGGAGGTAGGTACTGGCCAGTGTGGCAGCGCACGTGTAGTCCCATACCACTTGCTTACCATCCTTCCAAGGTAGCAAGGTGACCCCATCAGGGCGCTTCTGAGTGTCGTTAGGTCTGGATAAGTGTGGTTCTCTTTGTGCCGGGCAGTGGGCTGTGGCGAGGCTCCTCTTGATGATGTCGTTGACTTCTTCATGTCTTGCAATTTTACTCTGTGATTTACGACATACCAGACCATGACGACCATATTGGTCTGCCATCGCAGTTCCGCAGATGCACCTATGTTCGGTGAGGATGGGGGCGGCAAGGCGAAGGGCAATTCCAATGCGGAGAGCGTCATGACTGAGGCGAGTTCCCAGGGCTGCATTGGGCACAGCAAATAAGAAATCCCCGGCGTGGGGTGCTGTTACCGCTAGGAGGCGGGCTTTGTTTTCAGCATCAGCGTTGTCAATCATTGCTGTGACAGTCTTTTCCATTATGGGTCTATCCCAGTGGGCCTGCTTGTGGTCTTTTGGGACTTGTGGTCGGGGTTGAGGGTGTGCAATGGTGTCCCATTGTCTGGCTGCTTCGATGAACGTTTGATCATGAGTTCCCGCTGTCTCTCTCATACGCTCTGGTAGGATCTGCCCTACCAATTCGTTGGCTGCTGTACATGAGGATAAGAATGCTGGAAGTGCTACCTCAGTTGCCTTTCGTATGCCTATCCCTCCAAATCTCACTGGTAGTGTTGCTTGGTCCCACTGACTGTCATCTAAATCTAGGTTGAGCGCCTTCCTGAATATTGACCTGAGGAGCTCATCATATTGATTTAGAAGTAGGTTGCCAAAAGTTGGTGCACACCTTAAGAAGTATGTTAGCCTGGGCAAGGTAAGGCACTTTGTGAGAAGGTAGAGGGCATCTTGGGAGTCCAAGTCCCCAATTCTCTCTTCCATCCTCTTTAGGTCTCTAAACTTTTCGTCAAGGACCGCAGCAATAGCATTGTGGCCCAGAGGTGCTCCGAGTAGTGTGCTGTCGGTAGGTTTAACGACTGAGGCTTCTGGTAGAACTGATTTCACTGCTCTAATGATTACTTCACTGGATGCAATAATTTCGCACTTGGAGGGGTTAAGAACGAGACCCATGGACTCCCCCCGTGTCTTCACCAGCTGTAGGTCTTCTAGCAGGGAATCTTGTGTGCCTGCCAGAGTGCCATCATCCAGGAACCAGATGTTGAGCTCGCTGGACAGTCTGGTTGTAATTTTTCGAACCGCTATGCAAAAGAGGAACGGTGCAAGTGGGTCACCCTGTTGAATTCCCTCTGCTGAGGTGACTTCATGTTTGCCAAACAGGAGGGTTGAGTCTTTGCTGTAGCCTGCTGACACAAACGGGAGAATGCTTGGGCAATGTTCCTGGACTGCAGTGAGGATTGCTTCCCTTTTGACCGAGTTGAAAGCGTTTTTAAAATCTAATTTTACTACTGCCTGGTCTTCAGTAAGAGAGCTAATGTAGGCTCGTGCAGCATGAGCCGCTGCTTCACAGCCTTGGGGGACTCCAAACCCCAGCTGGTTGGGTTGCAGCATGGTGGCTGCTTCCATTCGGATACTTCTGACAGCAGCCCTTGCAACTAGGCGGCGAAGGGTATTACCAACGGCAATGGGTCTGATCCCTCCCCCCTTCTTTTTAAGGGCACATAGGGATGCACCAAAGAAGAATGGTTTGATTTCATCAGGGATTAACCCGGCGAGGCAGTTGTTGACAAACGTTGTGATTTCTGTCAGGAGCGCTTCTGCAGCTGGGCCAAGAACAGGGTTCACCATTTCCTTCACCATATATATATATATATAAATATATATATATATATATATATATATATATATATATATATATATATATATATATATATATATTTATATATATATATATATATATATATATATATATATATATATATATATATATATATATATATATATATATACACACACAAGATGGTACATTAGGTTTATGAGAGTACATAGCATTAATATTTTTAAATTCTTGTAAAGCAATTAACACCCATAGGGCTTTGGGCAGGTCCTTAATCAACAGATAAATTTAAGTTGGCCCGGTTGGTCCGTGAGCCCAGTTGGTCCGGCATTTCATTTAGAAAAAATCTAGTTTTCTCTTGAAGATGTCCATGGTTGTTCCGGCAATATTTCTTATACCCGCTGGGAGGATGTTGAACAACTCTGGACATCTGATGCTTATAGAATAAAATCTGCAATTTTTATCATTAAACTGATGATTGTCATAGATACTTGATAAGAGGTTTAGTTTGTATCTAAACTAGGTTGCCTGTATAATGTTTGATTTCTTTATTTTGACTGCACCTTAGTATTAGGAAATTATCACTGTTAAACGTACATCATGTTATTTTCTTCTGCCCAGTTAAAAACTTTATTAACATCTGCTTGCAGTTTTTCAATTTCTTCAGCAGAGGTAATTTTCATGGTTTGTCATAGAGGTCAAGTAACTGTGAGAGTCATGATCTTCTCGCTCTAAAATCTATCATGTACTATCAGCTATTGGGTTTGCCAAAATTATCAGGGTAGGTTAGGTTTGGTCATATTTCTACATTAGTTTTAACTCAAATTCTTCCTTTGCAAAGTCACTTTATTATTAATCCATTTTTCTGGGAGAGCTTTCTTTGGGGACACACTGGGCTGCTCTCCTGGAACTTTTAAAACTTTTTGACCTATGTATTTAAAAGCAATTCTAAAGTTAGAAAGTGTAGCATAGGCCCCTCACACAATGTTCTTAATATGATCCTCAGGTTATAGTTTTCTATCTAAAACCACCCCTAGATCTCTTTCTTGATCAGAATTCTTTATAGATCTCTGTGGCTCGATCATAGAAACTGAGTAAATTCGTTACACTGGACCTTCCAGATCGAATACCATGCTGACAGTCTGATATATCATTCAGTACGTCTGCATCTAAAATTGAGCAATACCGGATTAATTATTTGATTTTATAAATTTTATACTTATAATCTTACCTTATTTCAGAGACCACGAGTAATCTGGGCTTCGAACTCAACAGAAAAGCCTTCCGTAGACCTGCTTCTTTGCTACATAGTAGACAAAATTTAGTATGTACTGATTTATTATGTGTTTGTTTGTTTATTTATTTTTTCTTTATATACAAGAAGGTACATTGGGGGAGAGTACAGTGACTTGAAGTTATACTTTCTTTTAAAGCAATTAGCACTCATAGCGTTTCGGGCAGATCTAAGTATAGACCAAGGAACTTACCATCTTTTTTATTTCTGATGTTAACATTGTCTAACTATAGATGAATTGCATTTGTTGATTTGCTCCCAAGTAAGATGTTGTAAGTCCTTTCTATGTTTAGTGTGAGTTTGTTGGTTGACATTCATAAGTGGATTTTTTTTCATTTATTGTTTACATCATTATTTAATATGAGTGGGTTGGAGTCTGAGTAGATGAGGTTAGTATCACCATTATCTCATATCTCAGTGATTTTGTCGTAATGGTCAAGTGGCTGTACTGTACAAGTAGAGGACATGAGAGATAGCTGTGAGAGATATTTCAAAATCTTCCTGCTCTAAATCCATGTTGGCCTGGATTGTGGAGGTCATTGGTCTCCATAAAACTAGTAACCTGACTCCTGATCACTCTCATAATTTTGTTATGTGGGATGTTAGTGCAACTGGTCTATAATTCTTTGCCAATGCTTTGCTACCTCCCTTGTGTAGAGGAGCTATGTCTGCTGCTTTAAGAGCCTCTGGTATCTCCCCCATGTCCAAGCTCTTCCTCCACACTATACTGAGTGCCTGTGCTACTGGCACTTTGCATTTCTTTATAAATATTGAATTCCATGAGTCTGGACCCGGGGCTGAATGCATGGGCATATTGTCAATTTTTCTTTCAAAATGTGTCACACTCGTGTTGATATCAGTTATATTTACAGGGGTTTGGATATCACCCATAAAGAAGTTGTCCGGATCCTCCACTTTCATGCTTTGTATCGGAGTGCTAAACATGTCCTCATACTGCTTTTTTAGGATTTCACTAATTTCTTTGTCATCCTCAGTATATGAACCTTCACTAGTACGAATAGGTCCAATACAATCCAGTGGTTTTTGCTTTTCCTTGTGTAGGATTTTTATTACCTAGAACATTTTCCCAGTGAATGTTTGTAAGTTCCCTGTTTATTTTCTCCCAGTCTATCCTTTTATTATTAAAATTGAATTTATTGAATAGCCCTTCTCGCTTGTTGTTTCTCTTGGGCCTACTACCGTTATTGATGTTAGTTTGCACTTCAATGAGCTTGTGGTCCAAGTACGTAGTGTCTGAGACAGTAATGTCTTTGATTAGCTCATCATTGTTCGTGAATATGAGGTCCAGCGTGTTCTCGTTCCTAGTCCGTTTTGTTATCTGCTGACTGAGCGAGAATTTGTCACAGAATCTCAGTAGTTCTCTGACCTGTGATTGGTTATTTCCATTTCCATTTTGGGTGTGTTGTTTTGGTAGTGATTCGTCCAGTTCTGGTAGTAGTGCGGTTGTTGTGTGGTGTAGTACTTGTGTGCTTGTTAATGACTTGTATTCCAGTCTTGTGGGTATCTCCTTTCCCCTACGGGCCAACTGCTTTGTTCTTACCTAGCATTTGGCTTTGTTTGGGTATGAATGTTTGTGTGCCGTATATTTTGCAAAATTTGCCATATATCTCATTATTTACTCCTCTGCCTAGCAACAAGTCTGTCTAATTATACTCATTAACTATTTTTCAAAGTTCCCCATAGTGTTCTTTATTGAAATCGAGTTCATGAACCGTTTCAATGTTCTTATTTTCTTCTAGATTATATCTTAAAGTATATTTATATGTTATTGGTATTATTGTTATTAAATGTTATTGTGACATTGCATTGCAATTGAGCTATGTTGTTTACCATACCATTCATTTCGTGAGTATAAGTATAGATGCCACACTTGTGACAGGTAAAACCATGCCTTTTTTGAAAAACAGCACCGTCTGTTTCACGTAAGAGCAACCCACGCTATATTATGTTGCGATATTATTTCAATATTTCCGATTGCATTGATAATTTGAATTTTCATAGATTTCAATTTATTTTCATTTCGATTTAATAATTTTGTGGGACATTGCATTGGAATTGAGCTGTGTTGTTTACCATACTGTTCATTTCATGAGTATAGTTTATTTTTTTATTTTTTTCATTTCATTTTTTTAGCTGTTCTTATTTTTCAGTGATGGGAATATCAGATCATTTGATGTTCCCAATTTTCTGATGGGAACATCAGATCATTTGATGGTCCCAATTTTCTGATGGAAGCATCAGACCATTATGGAATGCATCGAATGAGGTAGTTTGGAATGGTGGGGAGGACGAGAGGGGGATGGTGGGGAAGACGAGGGGACACAGGAGAGGGTAATGGTGGGGAGGACGAGGGCAGTGGGGAGTTGGGGATGGTGGGGACAGGGGAATGGAGAATGCTGTGGAGGACAAAGGGACAGGTGAATGGGAGATGGTGGGGGAGGAAGAGGGGACAGGGGAGGGGGAAATGGTAAGGACGACGATGGGACGGGGAAGTGGGAATAGTGGGGAGGATGTGGGGACGGGGGAGTGGGAAGGACGAGGGGACTGTGGAATGGGGAATGGTGGGAAGGACGAGGGGACGGAGGAAGACTGGAGAACAGGGGAACACCTCAATAAAAGCCAACAATGTATTATTACTCTGTGGCTTCGTGTCTCCTGACAAAGTGAATTATAATTATATATATCAATTAATTCTTATAAATTTCCAGAAGCCTGTATCAACACCCACACTAATGCAACTGAAAGAGATGTTGAGACAAGTATTGCTGATTTGTTGAAGAACGCCCCAAACAAACACGGTGGAAACAGATACAAGGTAAAGTTTGCCAATTTGCTGTAGTCTAATTTAATCTCTTTAGTAATCTTTGAGAACATTTATGCTATGAATAAGATAAAATAATGTAACTGATTTTGACTAAATATGTAGATATATTTAATTTTCTGAGCACTAATAATGAAAGAAAACCAAAATAAGAGGTGGCTACTATCTCTAACAATGAGCTGGAATAATGCAGGATATAATATTGTTGTTTTATAATATTCTTGTTTTAGTTTTTTTTCTATAATATGGAAAGGGTTTTTACTTAATAAATTAAATATTATATAATAAAATAATTTATGTATTATTGAAAACAATTAGTAACAAACAATATTTCATTACAGGGTGGTGAAGCAAGAAGACATGTGCATCACACAGCAGACTTGGATATGACGAATACTGAAAATGGTGGCGAGCCTGGTGGCATACCGCTAAATCTTCTCTAGTGTCTATATGTGTGTGTGTGTGTGTGTGTATAAATATATATATATATAAATAAATATATATATATATATATATATATATATATATATATATATATATATATATATATATATATATATATATATATATATATATATATATATATATATATATATATATATATATATATATATAAATAATATATATCGGCGCCTGGGGTAAAAGTGCTACCAGTTTTTTGAAGGAACTGGGTTCTAGTCTTATTGAAACAACAAGGTACCCTAGAGCTGCCAGCTTTCTTTTCCAGTGCCTCAGCGTGGCGATACAGAGGGAAAATGCGCACTGCATCCAGGGTTCCTGCCCGCCATCTGAGGAGCGGGAGGAACTCAACAACCTATGATAACAATCTTTGTAACCTATATGTAACTCTTTTTTTGTAACAAAGTTCAAATAAAGCAAATATATATGTGTACATACAAAAGAATGGGGGTCGTAGGAGAAGATAATATTAGTGTTCAGTGAGAGACCACAAGGTCTCCTCTGAAAACTTTTTATTTTCTTCTCCGAGGCTATGGGTCCCCACATTGGCACCAGAGGTGGTACCCTCACAAATTTGTTATATAATATATATATATATATATATATATATATATATATATGTCGTACCTAATAGCCAGAACGCACTTCTCGGCCTACTATGCAAAGCCCGATTTGCCTAATGAACCAAGTTTTCCTGAATTAATATATTTACTCTAATTTTTTTCTTATGAAATGATAAAGCTACCCATTTCATTATGTATGAGGTCAATTTTTTTTTATTGGAGATAAAATTAACGTAGATATATGACCGAACTTAACCAACCCTACCTAACCTAACCTAACCTATCTTTATAGGTTAGGTTAGGTTAGGTAGCCGAAAAAGTTAGGTTAGGTTAGGTTAGGTAGGTTAGGTTGTCGAAAAACAATTAATTCATGAAAACTTGGCTTATTAGGCAAATTGGGCCTTGCATAGTAGGCAGAGAAGTGCGTTCTGGCTACTAGGTACGACATATATATATATATATATATATATATATATATATATATATATATATATATATATATATATATATATATATATATATATATATATATATTAATAATATATATATAAAGTTAAAACTAACTAAAACTAGTTAAAACTAACGTAGATATATGATAACTAACCAACCCTACCTAACCTAACATAACCTATATATATGTCGTACCTAGTAGCCAGAACGCACTTCTCAGCCTACTATGCAAGACCCGATTTGCCTAATAAGCCAAGTTTTCCTGAAATAATATATTTTCTCAATTTTTTTTCTTATGAAATGATAAAGCTACCTATTTCATTATATATGAGGTCAATTGTTTTTTATTGGAGTTAAAATTAACGTAGATATATGACCGAACCAAACCAACCCTACCTAACCTAACCTAACCTATCTTTATAGGTTAGGTTAGGTTAGGTAGCCGAAAAAGTTAGGTTAGTTTAGGTTAGGTAGGTTAGGTAGTCGAAAAAAAGTTAATTCATGAAAACTTGGATTTTAGGCAAATCGGGCCTTGCATAGTAGGCTGAGAAGTGCGTTCTGGCTATTAGGTACGACATATATATATGTGTGTATATATTATATATATATATGTCGTACCTAGTAGCCAGAACGCACTTCTCAGCCTACTATGCAAGGCCCAATTTGCCTAATAAGCCAAGTTTTCATGAATTGTTTTCCGACTACCTAACCTAACCTACCTAACCTAACCTAACCTAACGTTTTCAGTTACCTAACCTAACCTAGCCTATAAAGATAGGTTAGGTTAGGTTAGGTAGGGTTGGTTTGGTTCGGTCATATATCTACGTTAATTTTAACTCCAATAAAAAAAAAATTACCTCATACATAAGGAAATGGGTAGCTTTATCATTTCATAAGAAAAAAATTAGAGAAAATATATTAATTCATGAAAACTTGGCTTATTAGGCAAATCGGGCCTTGCATAGTAGGCTGAGAAGTGCGTTCTGGCTACTAGGTACGACATATATATATATATATATATATATATATATATATATATATATATATATATATGTCGTACCTAGTAGCCAGAACGCACTTCTCAGCCTACTATGCAAGGCCCAATTTGCCTAATAAGCCAAGTTTTCATGAATTAATTGTTTTTCGACAACCTAACCTACCTAACCTAACCTAACCTAACTTTTTCGGCTACCTAACCTAACCTAACCTATAGAGATAGGTTAGGTTAGGTTAGGTAGGTTTAATTAGGTTCGGTCATATATCTAAGTTAATTTTAACTCCAATAAAAAAAAATTGACCTCATACATAATGAAATGGGTAGTTTTATCATTTCATTAGAAAATAATTAGAGAAAATATATTAATTTAGGAAAACTTGGCTTATTAGGCAAATCGGGCCTTGCATAGTAGGCTCAGAAGTGCGTTCTGGCTACTAGGTACGACATATATATATATATATATATATATATATATATATATATATATATATATATATATATATATATGTCGTACCTAGTAGCCAGAACTCACTTCTCAGCCTACTATGCAAGGCCCGATTTGCCTAATAAGCCAAGTTTTCATGAATTAATGTTTTTTCGTCTACCTAACCTACCTAACCTAACCTAACCTAGCTTTTTTTGGCTACCTAACCTAACCTTACCTATATATATAGGTTAGGTTAGGTTAGGTAGGGTTGGTTAGGTTCGGTCATATATCTACGTTAATTTTAACTCCAATAAAAAAAAAATTGACCTCATACATAGTGAAAAGGGTAGCTTTATCATTTCATAAGAAAAAAATTATAGTAAATATATTAATTCAGGAAAACTTGGCTTATTAGGCAAATCGGGCCTTGAATAGTAGGCTGAGAAGTGAGTTCTGGCTACTAGGTACGACATATATATATATATATATATATATATATATATATATATATATATATATGTCGTACCTAATAGCCAGAACGCACTTCTCAGCCTACTATTCAAGGCCCGATTTGCCTAATAAGCCAAGTTTTCATGAATTAATGTTTTTTCGTCTACCTAACCTACCTAACCTAACCTAACCTAGCTTTTTTTGGCTACCTAACCTAACCTTACCTATAAATATAGGTTAGGTTAGGTTAGGTAGGGTTGGTTAGGTTCGGTCATATATCTACGTTAATTTTAACTCCAATAAAAAAAATTGACCTCATACATAGAGAAAAGGGTTGCTTTATCATTTCATAAGAAAAAAATTATAGTAAATATATTAATTCAGGAAAACTTGGCTTATTAGGCAAATCGGGCCTTGAATAGTAGGCTGAGAAGTGACTTCTGGCTACTAGGTACGACATATATATATATATATATATATATATATATATATATGTCGTACCTAGTAGCCAGAACGCACTTCTCAGCCTACTATGCAAGGCCCGATTTGCCTAATAAGCCAAGTTTTCATGAATTAATATATTTTCTCTAATATTTTTCTTATGAAATGATAAAGCTACCCATTTCATTATGTATGAGGTCAATTCTTTTTTATTGGAGTTAAAATTAACGTAGATATATGACCGAACCTAACCAACCCTACCTAACCTAATCTAACCTATCTTTATAGGTTAGGTTAGGTTAGGTAGCCGAAAAAGTTAGGTTAGGTTAGGTTAGGTAGGTTAGGTAGTCGAAAAACAATTAATTCATGAAAACTTGGCTTACTAGGCAAATTTGGCCTTGCATAGTAGGCTGAGAAGTGAGTTCTGGCTACTAGGTACGACATATATATATATATATATATATATATATATATATATATATATATATATATATATATATATGTCGTACCTAGTAGCCAGAACGCACTTCTCAGCCTACTATACAAGGCCCGATTTGCCTAATAAGCCAAGTTTTCATGAATTATTTGTTTTTCGACTACCTAACCTACCTAACCTTACCTAACCTAACTTTTTCGGCTACCTAACTTAACCTAACCTATAAAGATAGGTTAGGTTAGGTTAGGTAGGGTTGGTTAGGTTCGGTCATATATCTACGTTAATTTTAACTCCAATAAAAAAAAATTGACCTCATATAGAATGAAATGGGTAGCTTTATCATTTCATAAGAAAAAAATTAGAGAAAATATATTACTTCAGGAAAACTTGGCTTATTAGGCAAATCGGGCCATGCATAGTAGGCTGAGAAGTGCGTTCTGGCTACTAGGTACGACATATATATATATATATATATATATATATATATATATATATATATATATATATATATATATATATATATATATATATATATATATATATATTGTGACGATAATCTCCTTCAAGAGATTGAGCCTGCTCTTCCCTCCAAAATTACGTCTTCACAACTATATAAAAGACTATGGAAGAAATGTCCAACAACGACAACAAACACCAGCAAGGCTTGCCAGGGTGAGCAGAAACGTATGCAACCAGCCACCTGTTCAAACTCCAACCACCAAACTACCCGTTGATCGCTACGACTCCGCTGATTGGTCGCCGGTCTGGCTGCACCTGCACTCGCCCCCCAATACTACCCGATGTCTGGGGTCGCCCCAACATCAGTCTTCAGAATGTTCCGTGCTTTCGTAGCCAGCACTCCTCCCAGCTAGACGTTAGCGTGTACTGAGAGAGGTGGTGGCTTTAAGCCAATATTCCAGCACCTCCCACTTACTGTTGTATTGCACTTCTTGTTATTTTGCCTTAACGTAACTTTTCATTTTGTCATTTAAGTATTCTTATTATTTTGATTCATTGATTTTATTATAAGAATTTGTTTGTGCATTATTTTCATGTTTTGATTTATTTAACGTCATTAAAATTTCATTGTTAAAGTTTTACTTGTGTTTTGTGTGTCTTCTCCTTACCTTACCACAGACGAAGTTCCAGTTTTTCTATTTTTTTTTATAACTATGTGACGAGGTCATACCCCTAGCCTTAAACAGCCGAACACCAACGCGTTACCGTCACAAGTTATATGGGGGCCTGTCCTAGGAGCTTCACTCAGGTACTGGTGCTAAGTGGTAATTTATGGTAAGTGTATTTAACTTTGTTAACGTAGCTTTACTATTTTTCATTCAATTTCATTTTTAATAAGGTGCGGTGTATTGTGCATTACGAGAGTAACATATAGTGAAGGTGAGACAACTTTGGATTACGTGGTGACTGTAGGCCGCAGTCATACTCTTAATTGGTCATCTCTCCCTCCTTGTTATTACTCGTATTTACCATCTATGTCCCTTGAATATTTCTCATTCTGACAGATCATCATATTGGTACCCTGGTACTGTGGTCTGCCCCGGGTCAAGAGTACCCAATCTTCTGCAATCTGACTGTAGGAGGACAAAGAGGGCCATAGTTCCTCTAGCTCGAACTTTAGTTGCTGAATTGGGACCTCAGCAGCAGTTCTCGTCACCAGTTGACACCTCGCACCCCTACACGTCAGTCAGAGATGATGATACATACAACGGTAGGGAATTAGCTTATTTTTTCAGAGCACAAAAGTTCGCTAATTCTGTAAGTATCATATTAAATTCAGTGGGAAAAACTTGCTTTATGTCCTTCAGAGACTTGGCAAGGTATGCCTACATCCTTGGACTACCAATTTTACTTTTGAAGCATTTAACTGTTTCATTTGTTTTCGAAACTTTGTTTCATTTGTTAGTAGGATTTTCTTGCCCTTATTCTCTTACATGAGTACCGGGTACAAGATTTCCTGCGCCCTTGATTTAATTTAATCATTTAATATCTTTCACTTAACGTTAATTGTTAAAGATCACACAGGATAGGTACCAGTTGCCACGTTGTCCTGTTTCTGACATTTCATTATTGAACATTCGTGTACCTTTATTTGCTAATTTCACCATGTTTCGTCTCCAAACTTTCCGTGCAAATCCAGCAGGTGAAATAGGGACTTTAAGTCGTGCCAAGAGGACTGAACTACAAACTCTTGCACATGAGTATCAACTAGAAGTTCCCTATCAAGCCAACAAAAATGACCTACACAACCTGTTGCTGGATTACTATTTAGAGCAAGGTAAGATAGACTCTGAAACTCATGAAACTTACTATATTGCAGATAAAACTGACTTGGCAACGATGAAACTTAAACTAGAGCTGGCTAAGATTGAACGTGAGCAGCAAAAGGAAGCCCGCGAACAGCAAAGGGAAGCCCTCGAACAACAAGAACGAGCAGCTGCCATACGGAGGGAAGAACAAGAACGAGGACTCGCCCTCCAAGAACGTGAGGTTGCACTACTCCAGGAGCGGGAACGAGTACAGCTTGAAGCACTCCAGGAGCGGGAACGCGTACAGCTTGAAACCAAACAACGCGAGTTGGAAATACAACGCGAACATGACAAGCAACAAGCAACTCTGGCTCTAGAGTGTCGTCAACGTGAAATCGCCTTGGAAACTTCACACTTCACTCAACGCCAACAAGCTACTGCCAATCTTCCCGTCAGTTTTAATATATCACATGCAAGTAAGTTAATGCCATCCTTTGTAGAAGCAGAAGTTGATGTGTTCTTTACCACCTTTGAAACCCTTGCTAATCAACTCAGTTGGCCTGTCGACCAATGGGCCACACTTCTCAGAGTCCATCTTACAGGTAGAGCTGCAGTCACACTCAGTACTTTGGCGTCTGAGAATGACTACTACACTCTGAAACAAGCAGTGTTAGACGCCTACCTACTTTCCACCGAAAGTTATAGAAGGAAATTCCGTGACCACCTGAAGGCAAGTACCACTACCTTCCTCGAGTTTGCTAACACGAAACGGAGGTATTTCATGAAATGGCTGGAAGCAGCACATGTCTCTACTTTTACAGAACTCGTGAACCTGATGCTTGTTGAAGAATTCTTGAGACGTGTGCCGCCTCCTGTCCGCCTCTACTTAGCAGATAAAGAAGAAACCGACTACCTGAAGTGTGCTAAGTCGGCTGACACTTACAGCCTCATCCACCGGCTGACACCTGAACCATCCTCCAGTAAGAAGTCGTGGTACAGTTACGAGAAGGTGAGCCCCGATCAAGCTGGTTCACAACTGTACTGCAAATATTGTAGACTCTATGGACATACCATAGACAAGTGTGGTAAGTCTCAATACAAGGGAACCACTGACCAACAACGACCCAAACCAACTCCTCCTAAGTCCGGTAAGCCTGTGATGAATGTTGGTGTTGATGTTAATGATCTTTCTCTTTTCAGTAACCACCTGTATACTGGAACTGTCTCTGCCAACGGTTCAAATCCGGAGGGACGTTTCAAATTGAAGATCTTGAGGGACACAGCGGCTCTACAATCGATCATCTTGAAGTCGGCTGTGCCCAACATAGTCTACACCGGGGAAACAGTCTTCATCACTGACCTCACTGCTACCACTCCATACCCTCTCGCCAGAGTCCACCTGAATTGTCCCTACGTGAACGGGGAAGTCCAAGTCGCCGTCAGGGAAAAGCCTTTTCCCATGCCTGGAGTGCAACTTCTCCTAGGCAACGACTTGGCAGAAGACCTGCAACCGACCAACCTGATCGTCATGGACAAACCCCAGGTGTGTAACTCTGTGCCAAGTAACCCTATTCTTGAGTATGTTCCAGCAGAGGTTCAAGAGAGTGATGAAGTTTCTCCTCCGGTTCTCGTGACCACCCGTGCACAAGCCGCACGTCCACAGCCAGCTGACTCTACTGCTACCGCTGTCCCTCAAGACCCTCAGAAACTACCCCCGCATCTGACCAAGTTGGAGTTCCGTAAGTTGCAGAGGGAAGATCTTACTTTAACACCATTGTTTTTCCAGGCTGAGACTCAACCCGACAGTATTCCTGGGTTCTTCCTAGAGAACGACTTGCTCTACCGCAGATATAGACCCAGTAAACTGAAGGAGGAGGACGATTGGGCCAACACCGAACAACTTGTGATTCCCACCAGCCTGCGGCCCACTATTCTACACCTGGCCCACGGAGCATTCTCCCACTACGGCTTCAACAAGACTTACCATGGGATTCGTCAAGACTACTACTGGCCAGGTATGGTAAACAACGTCAAACAGTACGTAAAACAGTGTCATACATGTCAGATGGCAGGCAAACCGAACGTCTCCATTCCCAGAGCACCACTGATTCCCATACAGGTGCCTGCGGAACCTTTCCACAGACTCATAATAGACTGTGTTGGTCCTTTACCTCGGACCAGTTCACGTAACGCCTACATCCTAACCATCCTGTGTCCTACCACCAGATTTCCCATAGCAGTTCCAGTGAAGAACATCACGGCTGCTACGGTTATCAAACATCTATTGAAGATCTTCACTCAATACGGATTTCCCAGGGAGATTCAAAGTGACTGTGGCACCAACTTCACCAGTGATCTCTTCAAAAGGACACTGGAGGAGTTCAACATCAAACAGGTATTGTCCAGCCCCTATCATCCTGCTTCACAGGGTTCTCTTGAACGTAGTCATCAGACCATCAAAGCACTCTTGAAAAAGTTTTGTAGTGAAACCTCAAAGGATTGGGATAAGCAGATTGACCTAATAATGTGTATTTTCAGAAGTCTCCCCAATGAGTCCCTAGGAGTATCTCCTTATGAGATGCTCTACGGCCGTAAGTGCCGTACTCCCCTTAAGGCTTTCAAAGACTCTCTCAGAGATGCCACCTTCAGTGAGCATCAGAATGTGCCCCAGTTTCTTCAAAACCTTCAACACATTCTAGAGAGAGTCCACCGCTTTGCTCATGATAATCTATTGAAAGCCCAGGTGAGAATGAAGACTCATTACGACCAGACCAGCAAAGTAAGAAAATTCAAGCCGGGAGACTTCGTCTTTGCTTATTTCCCTATCCCAGGTTCACCTTTACAAAACAGATTTTCAGGACCCTACTGCGTCAAAGAGTGCAGGAATAATAATAATTATGTGATAGAGACTCCAGATAGGCGGCGGAAGACCCAGCTGTGCCACGTCAACCTCCTGAAGCAATATAATGGTACTCCTCCCACTGTCTTGATTAATTGTTCTACCTTCACAGAACCCTACATCCACAGTGAGACCATCCCGGCTTCTTCTCCCGAAAGCACTGACAAGGAGTCGGCGCTTTCTAATTCCAAAATCCTTAATGATCTTCCCAAATGCTTTCAGGATAATAATCGTGCTCCTATGCCCTCTTCTAATTCCACTCTCTCCTCGTCAGATAAGCCCTTCATCCTCCATGTCGACGCCAATGGTACCGACGTGGGTGGTGTCGTGATGCAGCAACGAGGCGAGAAGAATACACCTGTCAGCGACTACTGCTACAAGGATCTACGGAACAATTGGCAAGGAGCTACTCTTCCTCATCCTGAAGCTTCAGCACTTCACTCCACACCTGAAAAGTGCTCGGTCCACCATCAATACGGACCACACCACCCTACACCTCCTGCAGCACGCCCACTTCTCATCTCAACGTCTTCTACTATGGGCTTGCTAACTGCAGAAATTCAACCTGGAGACACGCTATACCAAGAGTCTGACAACATCTTAGCCCACGATCTCTCCAGAGTTTATGAAGTAGAAGCAACTCCATCCATTACTCCACCACATAACGACGTACTTCTTCCAGAACCGCAGGCTTCGGGGGAGAGTTGTGACGATAATCTCCTTCAAGAGATTGAGCCTGCTCTTCCCTCCAAAATTACGTCTTCACAACTATATAAAAGACTATGGAAGAAATGTCCAACAACGACAACAAACACCAGCAAGGCTTGCCAGGGTGAGCAGAAACGTATGCAACCAGCCACCTGTTCAAACTCCAACCACCAAACTACCCGTTGATCGCTACGACTCCGCTGATTGGTCGCCGGTCTGGCTGCACCTGCACTCGCCCCCCAATACTACCCGATGTCTGGGGTCGCCCCAACATCAGTCTTCAGAATGTTCCGTGCTTTCGTAGCCAGCACTCCTCCCAGCTAGACGTTAGCGTGTACTGAGAGAGGTGGTGGCTTTAAGCCAATATTCCAGCACCTCCCACTTACTGTTGTATTGCACTTCTTGTTATTTTGCCTTAACGTAACTTTTCATTTTGTCATTTAAGTATTCTTATTATTTTGATTCATTGATTTTATTATAAGAATTTGTTTGTGCATTATTTTCATGTTTTGATTTATTTAACGTCATTAAAATTTCATTGTTAAAGTTTTACTTGTGTTTTGTGTGTCTTCTCCTTACCTTACCACAGACGAAGTTCCAGTTTTTCTATTTTTTTTTATAACTATGTGACGAGGTCATACCCCTAGCCTTAAACAGCCGAACACCAACGCGTTACCGTCACAATATATATATATATATAGTGCGTTCCAAAGCCAAAAGTCAAAGATATAGCAGCCAAATCCCGTAAGTATAGAGAACTGGATCATCACTACAATTTTGTCCCCATTGCTTCTGAGACACTCGGCGCCTGGGGTAAAAGTGCTACCAGTTTTTTGAAGGAACTGGGTTCTAGGCTCATTGAAACAACAAGGGACCCAAGAGATGCAAGCTTTCTTTTCCAGCGCCTCAGTGTGGTGATACAGAGGGGAAATGCGCACTGCATCCAGGGTTCCTGCCTGCCATCTGAGGAGCTGGAGGAACTCAACAATCGATGATAACCATCTTTGTAACCCATATGTAACTCCTTTTTTGTAACAAAGTTCAAATAAAGTAAATATATATGTGTACATACAAAAGAATGGGGGTGGTAGGAGAAGATAATATTAGTGTTCAGTGAGAGACCACAAGGTCTCCTCTGAATACTTCTTATTTTCTTCTCCGAGGCTATGGGTCCCCACATTGGCACCAGAGGTGGTACCCTCACAAAAAAAAAAAAAAAATATATATATATATATATATATATATATATATATATATATATATATATATATATATATATATATATATATATGTCGTACCTAGTAGCCAGAACTCACTTCTCAGCCTACTATTCAAGGCCCGATTTGCCTAATAAGCCAAGTTTTCCTGAATTAATTTATTTACTATAATTTTTTTCTTATGAAATGATAAAGCTACCCTTTTCACTATGTATGAGGTCAATTTTTTTTTATTGGAGTTAAAATTAACGTAGATATATGACCGAACCTAACCAACCCTACCTAACCTAACCTAACCTATAGATATAGGTAAGGTTAGGTTAGGTAGCCAAAAAAAGCTAGGTTAGGTTAGGTTAGGTAGGTTAGGTAGACGAAAAAACATTAATTCATGAAAACTTGGCTTATTAGGCAAATCGGGCCTTGCATAGTAGGCTGAGAAGTGAGTTCTGGCTACTAGGTATGACATTATATATATATATATATATATATATATATATATATATATATATATATATATATATATATATTTATATATAACTGAAAACTCACACCCCAGAAGTGCAGAAACAGTGCTTTCAGTTGCATATTGTCCTGGGGACCATTCAGGCTTGTTCGCATATATATATATATATATATATATATATATATATATATATATATATATATATATATATGTCGTACCTAGTAGCCAGAACTCACTTCTGAGCCTATTATGCAAGGCCCGATTTGCCTAATAAGCCAAGTTTTCATGAATTAATTGCTTTTCGACTACCTAACCAACCTAACCTAACCTAACCTAACTTTTTCGGCTACCTAACCTAACCTAACCTATAAAGATAGGTTAGGTTAGGTTAGGTAGGGTTGGTTAGGTTCGGTCATATATCTATGTTAATTTTAACTCCAATAAAAAAAAATTGACCTCTTACATAATGAAATGGGTTGCTTTATCATTTCATAAGAAAAAAATTAGAGAAAATATATTAATTCATAAAAACTTGGCTTATTAGGCAAATCGGGCCTTGCATTGTAGGCTGAAAAGTGAGTTCTGGCTACTAGGTACGACATATATATATATATATATATATATATATATATATATATATATATATATATATATATATATATATATTTATATATATATATATATATATATATATATATATATATATATATATATATATATATATAAATATATATATATATATATATATATATGTCGTACCTAATAGCCAGAACGCACTTCTCAGCCTACTATTCAAGGCCTGATTTGCCTAATAAGCCAAGTTTTAGTGAATTAATGTTTTTTCGTCTACCTAACCTACCTAACCTAACCTAACCTAGCTTTTTTTGGCTACCTAACCTAACCTTATCTATAAATATAGGTTAGGTTAGGTTAGGTAGGGTTGGTTAGGTTCGGTCATATATCTACGTTAATTTTAACTCCAATAAAAAAAATTGACCTCATACATAGAGAAATGGGTTGCTTTATCATTTCATAAGAAAAAAATTATAGTAAATATATTAATTCAGGAAAACTTGGCTTATTAGGCAAATCGGGCCTTGAATAGTAGGCTGAGAAGTGAGTTCTGGCTACTAGGTACGACATATATATATATATATATATATATATATATATATGTCGTACCTAGTAGCCAGAACTCACTTCTCAGCCTACTATGCATGGCCCGATATGCTTAATAAGCCAAGTTTTCGTGAATTAATATATTTTCTCTAATTTTTTTCTTATGAAATGATAAAGCTACCCATTTCATTATGTATGAAGTCAATTTTTTTTTTACTGTATTTAAAATTAACGTAGATATACGACCGAACCTAACCAACCCTACCTAACCTAACCTAACCTATCTTTATAGGTTAGGTTAGGTTAGGTGGCCGAAAAAGTTAGGTTTGGTTAGGTTAGGTAGGTTAGGTAGTCGAAAAACAATTCATTCATGAAAACTTGGCTTATTTGGCCAATCGGGCCTTGCATAGTAGGCTGAGAAGTGCGTTCTGGCTACTAGGTACGACATACATATATATATATATATATATATATATATATATATATATATATATATATATATATATATATATATATATATATATATATATATATATATATTAGTATATTTTGGTTGCAGTCTTTCCTGTAGACATATATTATTAAATATGACCGAAAAAGTAAGATTAATAATTCTAACACGAATTTTTTCAATCTTTCGTACATTTCTTTTCACTGTTGGAGGTAAATTAAAAATCAATTCTCCAAAATTCATTTTTATTTCTAGTCTGACGCGACACGAGCGCGTTTCGTAAAACTTATTACATTTTCAAAGACTTTAGTTCACAAATACACAACTGAAAAGAACTTACGCATCTCCGATTTTATATCTACATTTGAGTGAGGTGGAAGGGGTGATGTGGCATTAACACAAGACAGAACAAGATGTGGCATTAATAGGGTATTAATTTCATCAACACAAGTCAGAACAAGAGTATTAATAGGGTATTAATTTCATCAACACAAGACAGAACACGAAACAATGGATATTGAATAGAAGTGTTTGTAGAAAGCCTATTGGTCCATATTTCTTGATGCTTCTATATTGGAGCGGAGTCTTGAGGTGGGTAGAATATAGTTGTGCAATAATTGGCTGTTGATTGCTGGTGTTGACTTCTTGATGTGTAGTGCCTCGCAAACGTCAAGCCGCCTGCTATCACTGTATCTATCGATGATTTGTGTGTTGTTTACTAGGATTTCTCTGGCGATGGTTTGGTTGTGGGAAGAGATTATATGTTCCTTAATGGAGCCCTGTTGCTTATGCATCGTTAAACGCCTAGAAAGAGATGTTGTTGTCTTGCCTATATACTGGGTTTTTTGGAGCTTACAGTCCCCAAGAGGGCATTTGAAGGCATAGACGACGTTAGTCTCTTTTAAAGCGTTCTGTTCTGTGTCCAGACAAAAAAACAGAACGCTCTGAAACTCACGAAACTTACTTTATTGCAGATAAAACTGATTTGGCAACGATGAAACTCAAACTAGAGCTGGCCAAGATTGAACCTGAGCAGCAAAGGGAAGTCCTCGAGCAACAAAGGGAAGCACCTGCCATACGAAAGGAAGAACAAGAACGTGAGATTGCATTACTCCGTGAACGTGAACGAATACAGCTTGAAACAAAACGACGTCAGTTGGAGATGCAACACGAACATGACAAGCAACAAGCGACTCTGGCTATAGAGTGTCGTCAACGAGAATTCGCGTTGGAAACTTCACACCTCGCTCAACGCCAGCAAGCTACCGCCAATCTTCCCGTCAGTTTTAATATATCACATGCAAGTAAGTTAATGCCATCATTTGTAGAAACAGAAGTTGACGTGTTTTTCACCACCTTTGAAACCCTTGCTAATCAACTTAGTTGGCCTGCCGACCAATGCGCCACACTTCTCAGAGTACATCTTACAGGTAGAGCTGCAGTCACACTCAGTACTTTGGCGTCTGAGAATGACTACCAGACTCTGAAACAAGCAGTGTTGGACGCCTACCTTCTCTCCACCGAAAGTTATCGAAGGAAATTCCGTGACTACCTGAAGGCAAGTACCACTACCTTTCTCGAGTTTGCTAACACCAAAAGGAGATATTTTATGAAATGGCTGGAAGTAGCACATGTCTACCTTTGCAGAACTCGTCAACCTGATGCTAGATGAAGAATTCTTGAGGCGTGTGCCGCCTCCTGTCCGTCTATATTTAGCAGATAAAGAAGAAACCGACTACCTGAAGTGTGCTAAGTCGGCTGACACTTACAGCCTCATCCACCGGCTGACCCCAGAACCATCCTCCAGTAAGAAGTCGTGGTACAGTTACGAGAAAGTGAGTACCGATCAAACTGGCTCGCAATTGTACTGTAAGTATTGTAGACTCTATGGACATACCATAGATAAATGTGGTAAGTCTCAATACAAAGGAACCACTGAAACGCAAAAACCCAAACCAACTCCTCCTAAGTACGGTAAGCCTGTGATGAATGTTGGTGTTCATGTTAATGATCTTTCTCTTTTCAGTAACCACCTGTATACTGGAACTGTCTCTGCCAACGGCTCAAATCTGGAGGGACGTTTCAAATTGAAGATCTTGAGGGACACAGCGGCTCTACAATCGATCATCTTGAAGTCGGCTGTGCCCAACATCGCCTACACCGGAGAAACTGTCTTCATCACTGACCTCACTGCTACCACTCCGTATCCTCTCGCCAGAGTCCACCTCGATTGTCCCTTCGTGAACGGAGAAGTCCAAGTCGCCGTCAGGGAAAAGCCTTTTCCCATGCCTGGAGTGCAACTTCTACTGGGCAACGACTTGGCAGAAGACCTGCAACCGACCAACCTGATCGTCATGGACAAACCCCAGGTGTGTACCTCTGTGACAGATAACCCTATATTTGAGTATGTTCCAGCAAAGGTTCAAGAGAGTGATGAAGTTTCTCCTCCGGTTCTAGTGACCACCCGTGCACAAGCCGCACGACCACAGCCAGCTGACTCTACTGCTACCGCTGTCCCTCAAGACCCTCAGAAACTACCCCCGAATCTGACCAAGTTGGAGTTCCGTAAGTTACAGAGGGAAGATCTTACCTTGACACCATTATTTTTCCAGGCTGAGACTCAACCCGACAGTATTCCTGGGTTCTTCCTAGAGAACGACTTGCTCTACCGCAGATATAGACCCAGTAAACTGAAGGAGGAGGACGATTGGGCCAACGTCGAACAACTTGTGATTCCTGCCAGCTTGCGGCCCACTATTCTACACCTGGCCCACGGAGCACTCTCCCACTACGGATTCAACAAGACTTACCATGGAATCCGTCAAGACTACTACTGGCCAGGTATGGTAAATAGCGTCAAACATTACGTCAAACAGTGTCATACATGTCAGTGGGCAGGTAAACAAAACATCTCTATTCCCAGAGCGCCACTGATTCCATATAGGTGCCTGCGGAACCTTTCCACAGACTTATTATAGACTGTGTTGGTCCTTTACCTCGGACCAGTTCAGGTAACGCCTATATCTTAACCATCCTGTGTCCTACCACCAGATTCCCCATAGCAGTTCCAGTAAAGAACATTACGGCTGCTACGGTTGTGAAGCACTTATTGAAGATCTTCACCCAGTATGGATTTCCCAGGGAAGTTCAGAGCGACTGTGGCACCAACTTCACCAGTGATCTCTTCAAAAGGACACTGGAGGAGTTCAACATCAAACAGGTATTGTCCAGCCCCAATCATCCTGCTTCACAGGGTTCTCTTGAGCGTAGTCATCAGACTATTAAAGCACTCCTGAAAAAGTTTTGTAGTGAAACCTCTAAGGATTGGGATAAGCAAATAGATCTGATAATGCATATATATAGAAGTCTTCCCAATGAGTCCCTAGGAGTATCTCCTTATGAGATGCTCTACGGACGTAAGTGCCGTACTCCCCTCAAGGCTTTCAAAGGCTCTCTACGTGATGCCACCTTCAGTGAGCATCATAATGTGCCCCAGTTTCTTCAAAACCTTCAACACATTCTAGAGAGAGTCCACAGTTTTGCATAAGATAATCTATTGAAAGCACAAGAGAGGATGAAGACTCATTACGACCAGACCAGCAAAGTAAGAAAATTTAAGCCGGGAGACTTTGTGCTTGCTTACTTCCCTATCCCAGGTTCTCTTTTACAAAACAGGTTTTCAGGACCCTACCGCATCAAGGAGTGCAGAAACAACCATAACTACGTTCTAGAGACTCCAGATAGGCGGCGGAAGACCCAGCTGTGCCACGTCTACCTCCTGAAGCTTTATAATGGTACTCCTCCCAATGTCATGTTAAACTATTCTACTTTTACAGAACCATACATCCACAGTGAGACCTTCCCTGCTTCTCCCGAAAGCACTGACAAGGAGTCAGCGCTTTCTAATTCAGAAATCCTTACTGATATTCCCAACCATTTTCAGGACCATAATAGTGCTCCTTTGCCATATTCTAATTCCACTCTCACCTCGTCAGATAAGCCCTTCATCCTCCATGTCGCCGCCAGTGGTACCGGCATCGGGGGTGACCTAGTACAACAACGATGCGAGGAGAATACACCTGTCAGCGACTACTGCTAGAAGGAACTACGGAACAATTGGCAAGGAGCTACTCTTCATCATCCTGAAGCTCCAGCACTTTACTCCATACCTGAAAAGTGCTCGGTCTACCATCAACACGGACCACACCACCCTACACCTCCTGCAGCACGCCCACTTCTCAACTCAACGTCTTCTACGATGGGCTTGATAACTGCAGAAATTCAACCTGGAGATCCGCTATACCAGGGGTCTGACAACATCATAGCCGACTCCCTCTCCAGAGTTTATGAAGTAGAAGCAACTCCACCTATTACTCCACCACATAACGACGTACTTCATCCAGAACCGCAGGCTTCGGGGGAGAGTTGTGACGATAATCTCTTTCAAGAGAGATTGAGCCTGCTCTTCCCTCCAAAGTACGTCACATCAACAAATAATATAGAAGATATATCCAACAAGTATCTCCAAAACGTTTTGCCCAGAGAGCAAAACGTATCCAGCACACCTGCTCGCCCCCGTTAACCGGCAAACTGCTTGTCCATCGCCTGCCGGTCGCTGATTGGCTGGTGTCCAGTCGCACCTGCCCCACCACCCTCCGCCACGAGTTGATGTCTGGGCTACAGCGACCCAGTGAAGGCAGAGTATTCCAGTGCTCCTTGCAGTTGACACGTCTCATTGGTAGACTAAGCCTTGGCTTACATGTACTAAGGGAGGTGGCAGCTCGAAGCCAATATTCCGGCACTATCATCATTATTTACTTTGCTATTACTCACTTGTCTTAACGTAACTTTTCATTTGCCAGTGATTATTCTTATTATTTTGTTTGTTGACTTGTCTGTTACATTTTATGCTCAATTTTATTCATGTCTTGCTTTTCTAAGGTAATTAAAATTTCATTGTTAAATTTACTTGTGTTTTGTGTGTCTTCCCATTACCTTACCACAGACGAAAGTTCCAGTTTTTCTCTTTTTTTTTCTTTATGTGATGAGGCCCTGCCCCTAGCTTTTGAAACAGCCGAACACCAACGCTTTACCGTCACAATATACATATCTATATATATATATATATATATATATATATATATATATATATATATATATAATATTTATATATATATATATTATTTATAGATAAATATATTATTTATAGATAAATATATTATTTATATATTTATATATATATATATATATATATATATATATATATATATATATATATATATATATATATATATATATATATATATATATATATATATATATATATATATATTAGTATATTTTGGTAGCAGTCTTTCCTGTAGACATATATTATTAAATATGACCGAAAAAGTAAGATTAATAATTCTAACACGAATTTTCTCAATCTTTCGTACATTTCTTTTCACTGTTGGAGGTAATTCAAAAATCAATTCTCCAAAATTCATTTTTATTTCTAGTCTGACGCGACACTTGAGCGCGTTTCGTAAAACTTATTACATTTTCAAAGACTTTACACATACACAACTGAATAGAACTTACATATCTCCGATTTGTTTATATCTACATTTGAGTGAGGTGGATGGGGTGAGGTGGTATTTAATAGGGTATTAATTTCATCAACACAAGACAGAACACGAAACAATGGGTATTGAAATGGAAGTGATTGTAGAAAGCCTATTGGTCCATATTTCTTGATGCTTCTATATTGGAGCGGAGTCTTGAGGTGGGTAGAATATAGTTGTGCATTAATTGGCTGTTGATTGCTGGTGTTGACTTCTTAATATGCAGTGCCTCACAAACGTCAAGCCGTCTGCTATCGCTGAATCTATCGATGATTTCTGTGTTGTTTACTAGGATTTCTCTGGCGATGGTTTGGTTGTGGGAAGAGATTATATGTTCCTTAATGGAGCCCTGTTGCTTATGCATCGTTAAACGCCTTGAAAGAGAAGTTGTTGTCTTGCCTATTTACTGTTTTTTTTTGGAGCTTACAATCCCCAAGAGGGTATTTGAAGGCATAGACGACGTTGGTCTCTCATCGACGAAAGTATCCGTACCCGCATTGAACAACACCTCGACATCCTCACAGACCGACATCACCTCAGCACTGAAACAAGGATTATCAAGAAACTAACAACATTATATTGAGGACCTATGGCAATTCCACGACCAAGAGATGGCTTCCTGAACCTTGCAGGAATTAACCTCACTGAGGACCAAGTCACTCTCCTAAATCTGGGCATAAACTCTCACGTTATGTCCAGACCGAGTGAGATGGCCCGGAAAGTAGAGTTGGAAATTCTGTTGGACGACATATTCGACCTCGAGACACAAAAGAAGGTCACTACCAAAGATACCTTACAAGCAGAACTTATTGCAGAAGGAGGAAAGAATCGAGGCAATTACAGAAGCACCATACTGTCCCCCGAGCTCAAAGCAGCAGCTAAAAGCCTTCGTGAGAACAAGGAGATAGTTGTCAGGAGAGGTGACAAGTCGCCAATATATGTCATTCTTAAAAAAGACGAATATCTTGCGAAAATGAACCTCATACTCTCTGACCAAACTAAATTCCAAAGGGTAACGAAGGACACTACAGCCGAATTAAAAGCAAAGGTCAACAAACTGATCGAAACTGTGAACGCCAAGAAATCGGGACTCCACCTGCCAAAGATCATTGGGGAATATAAACCTGGATATGCGTATGGAAATGTCAAGACACACAAGCCTGGAAACCCACTTCGGCCAATCATTAGCCAGATACCCACACCCACGTACAGACTGGCGAAGCGACTCAACGGCCTGCTGACTCCTTATGTTCCTTGCGCCTTCAGCCTGAAGTCTCCAAAGGAATTTGTTGACTTACTGCGGGGAACACGGGCCACAGGGATAAGAGCCTCGTTGGACGTAGAATCGCTGTTTACCAACGTACCTGTGGACGAGACAATCGGGATGATAGCCGACAGAGTGTATCGTGATCCAGCCTGTACTCCTCTTGACATACCAGAAAATATTCTGAGGAAACTACTCCAAGCTTGTACTAAAGAGGCACCCTTCTTGAGCCCGGATGGGCACATGTATAAACAAGTAGATGGGGTCGCCATGGGTTCTCCCCTAGGTGTCCTGTTTGCAAACTTCTACATGGGTACCATCGAGCAAAAAGTCTTAGTCGACATGAACTTGAAACCAGCCATATACTGCAGGTATGTTGACGACATTTTTACACAGGTACCTGATGTCAGACATCTGCAGGAGCTGGAAGAGGCATTTGAGCAGAGTTCCATGCTGCGTTTCACTTACGAGATGGAAAAGGATGGGAAGCTGCCCTTTCTAGATGTAACAGTCATGGAAAAGAGCAGAGGTTTCCACACTGCAGTCTACACTAAGGAAACGAACATAGGAATGTGCCTAAATGCCAACAGCGACTGCCCAGACAGGTACAAAAGGAGTGTTGTTAACTCTTATGTCGACCGTGCTCTCAGGCACAGCTCAGAATGGAAGCAAGTCGACGAAGAACTCTGTAGGGTAAGGCAGGTCCTAGTCAACAACGGCTTCTCCAATGGTTTCGTCGAAGACATCATAAGAAGGAAAGTGAAACGCCATGCAACCTCTGAAGAGACAACTAACACAACACCTATACCCCCTATTAGACTATTTTACAGGAACTTCTTTTCCACAGCTCATAAAACGGAGGAAAGGGTCCTGAAAGATATTGTTAATAGAAACGTTATCCCTACAGACAAAAATCAGAGGATACAACTGACGATTTACTATAAAACCAGAAAAACGGCCAGCCTACTCATGAGAAACTCTCCAGAAACAAAGCAGAACGCTTTAAAAGAGACCAACGTCGTCTATGCCTTCAAATGCCCACTTGGGGACTGTAAGCTCCAAAAAACCCAGTATATAGGCAAGACAACAACATCTCTTTCTAGGCGTTTAACGATGCATAAACAACAGGGCTCCATTAAGGAAAATATAATCTCTTCCCACAACCAAACCATCGCCAGAGAAATCCTAGTAAACAACACAGAAATCATCGATAGATACAGCGATAGCAGGCGGCTTGACGTTTGCGAGGCACTACACATTAAAAAGTCAACACCAGCAATCAACAGCCAATTAATGCACAACTATATTCTACCCACCTCAAGACTCCGCTCCAATATAGAAGCATCAAGAAATATGGACCAATAGGCTTTCTACAATCACTTCCATTTCAATACCCATTGTTTCGTGTTCTGTCTTGTGTTGATGAAATTAATACCCTATTAATGCCAGCTCTTGTTCTGTCTTGTGTTGATGAAATTATTACCCTATTAATGCCACCTCACCCCATCCACCTCACTCAAATGTAGATATAAACAAAATCGGAGATGCGTAAGTTCTATTCAGTTGTGTATTTGTAAACTAAAGTCTTTGAAAATGTAATAAGTTTTACGAAACGCGCTCGTGTCGCGTCAGACTAGAAATAAAAATGAATTTTGGAGAATTGATTTTTAAATTACCTCCAACAGTGAAAAGAAATGTACGAAAGATTGAGAAAATTCGTGTTAGAATTATTAATCTTACTTTTTCGGTCATCTTTAATAATATATGTCTACAGGAAAGACTGCTACCAAAATATACTAATATATATATATATATATATATATATATATATATATATATATATATATATATATACATATATATATATATATATATATATATATATATATATATATATATATATATATATATATATGTATATATATATATATATATATATATATATATATATATATATATATATATATATATATATATATATATATATATATATATATATATGTATATATATATATATATATATATATATATATATATATATATATATATATATATATACATATATATATATATATATATATATATATATATATATATATATATATATATATATATATATATATATATATATATATATATATATATATATATATATATATATTAGTATATTTTGGTAGCAGTCTTTCCTGTAGACATATATTATTAAATATGACCGAAAAAGTAAGATTAATAATTCTAACACGAATTTTCTCAATCTTTCGTACATTTCTTTTCACTGTTGGAGGTAAATCAAAAATCAATTCTCCAAAATTCATTTTTATTTCTAGTCTGACGCGACACGAGCGCGTTTCGTAAAACTTATTACATTTTCAAAGACTTTAGTTCAAAAATACACAACTGAATAGAACTTACGCATCTCCGATTTTAAATCTACATTTGAGTGAGGTGGAAGGGGTGATGTGGCATTAACACAAGACAGAACAAGATGTGGCATTAATAGGGTATTAATTTCATCAACACAAGACAGAACAAGAGTATTAATAGGGTATTAATTTCATCAACACAAGACAGAACACGAAACAATGGATATTGAATAGAAGTGTTTGTAGAAAGCCTATTGGTCCATATTTCTTGATGCTTCTATATTGGAGCGGAGTCTTGAGGTGGGTAGAATATAGTTGTGCAATAATTGGCTGTTGATTGCTGGTGTTGACTTCTTGATGTGTAGTGCCTCGCAAACGTCAAGCCGCCTGCGATAGCAGGCGGCTTGACGTTCGATAGATACAGCGATAGCAGGCCGCTTGACGATTGCGAAGCACTACACATCAAGAAGTCAACACCAGCAATCAACAGCCAATTATTGCACAACTATATTCTACCCACCTCAAGACTCCGCTCCAATATAGAAGCATCAAGAAATATGGACCAATAGGCTTTCTACAAACACTTCTATTCAATATCCATTGTTTCGTGTTCTGTCTTGTGTTGATGAAATTAATACCCTATTAATACTCTTGTTCTGTCTTGTGTTGATGAAATTAATACCCTATTAATGCCACATCTTGTTTTGTCGTGTGTTAATGCCACATCACCCCTTCCACCTCACTCAAATGTAGATATAAAATCGGAGATGCGTAAGTTCTATTCAGTTGTGTATTTGTGAACTAAAGTCTTTGAAAATGTAATAAGTTTTACGAAACGCGCTCATGTCGCGTCAGACTAGAAATAAAAATGAATTTTGGAGAATTGATTTTTGATTTACCTCCAACAGTGAAAAGAAATGTACGAAAGATTGAGAAAATTCGTCTTAGAATTATTAATCTTACTTTTTCGGTCATATTTAATAAAATATATATATATATATATATATATATATATATATATATATATATATATATGTATATATATATATATATATATATATATATATATATATATATATATATATGTCGTACCTAGTAGCCAGAACTCACTTTTCAGCCTACTATGCAAGGCCCGATTTGCCTAATAAGCCAATTTTTCCTGAATTAATATATTTTCTCTAATTTTTTTCTTATGAAATGATAAAGCTACCTATTTCATTATGTATGAGGTCAATTGTTTTTTATTGGAGATAAAATTAAAGTAGATATATGACCGAACCTAACCAACCCTACCTAACCTAACCTAACCTATCTTTATAGGTTAGGTTAGGTTAGGTAGCCGAGAAACTTAGGTTAGGTTAGGTTAGGTAGGTTAGGTAGTCGAAAAACAATTAATTCATGAAAACTTGGCTTATTAGGCAAGTCGGGCCTTGCATAGTAGGCTGAGAAGTGAGTTCTGGCTACTAGGTACGACATATATATATATATATATATATATATATATATATATATATATATATATATATATATATATATATATATAAATATATATATATATATATATATATATATATATATATATATATATATATATATATATATTGTAGCCAGAACGCACTTCTCAGCCTATTTTGCAAGGCCCGATTTGCCTAATAAGCCAAGTTTTCATGAATTAATATATTTTCTCTAATTTTTTTCTTATGAAATGATAAAGCTACCCATTTCATTCTGTACGAGGTCAATTTTTTTTTATTGGAGTTAAAATTAACGTAGATATATGACCGAACCTAACCAACCCTACATAACCTAACCTAACCTATCTTAATAGGTTAGGTGGCCAAAAAAGTTAGGTTAGGTTAGGTTAGGTAGGTTAGGTAGTCGAAAAACAATTAATTCATGAAAACATGGCTTATTAGGCAAATTTGGCCTTGCATAGTAGGCTGAGAAGTGCGTTCTGGCTACTAGGTACGATATATATATATATATATATATATATATATATATATATATATATATATATATATATATATATATATATATATATATATATATATATATATATATATATATATATATATATATATATATATATATATTGTTGGGGTTTCACCTCTCTATTATTCTCTACCCTTACTCTGGGGTGAGCAATAGTTATGCTCAAGGTAACTCACCGTAGCCCTGCGGGTCTTCCCTCGATCCTCACGGCGCCACTGCACGCCAGGAGAGTCTCCCAGTCAATCTTAACGGCCTCTTATTAAGAAAGAGTGAGAACACGACTCGTTCACCTCGACTGTCGTGTGCCCTCCCCAACAATAGGGCTCTACGGTTAAACACAAGATCGCCAACTGGTGTTTAAGGTGGCCAGTAACACCCTCAGTGGACTGGTGTATTCAGTGGTAGCCTTGGCAAGGTCACACTCAAAGATCAGGAATCAGGCAGGTACTTATTGTTATCACTCTATATTTACCAGTATAATATAGCCACAAGATCAATGGAGGGGATGATGAAAACACAAAGAGAGTTTTGTATTTTACTTAAAATGTATGAATGATGTCACAAGGCCACACAATAATCGATAAACCAACTGATCCTGACTCGGCCGGAAATTCCCACGGATATTATGCGACCGCTAGAGGGCAACACTCTCCCCTCCTCATCAAGTGTCAAGAACAGCTGATCGCAATGGACTCTCCGCGCGAAATTTGTTTGTTTGCTAGATTCACGCGCGCGGTTTCTTTAAATTCTCCAATATTACTAGAAACTCGCACACTCGATATTGGCACAAATAAACCGGATTACTCAGTTACACTGTACTCAGGCTCAAACAGTCTTTTCTACAATCAATGCTATAATGATTCACTGTAATGGCTTCACATTGCTCTTCACTCAACAATATATTACGAACTATCAACACTGGAGTTTTCAGTATTTTCTCTCGTTGGCGATAACGCAATAATTCACTGTACTCACAAACGATTATTCACTGAATGAACATAGACATATATATGGTATATAAATCAATCATCAATACATGGAAAATAAATAGTTTCTGGGCACATAGCCTAACCTCCACATACTGGCATAATATTATATATAATTCACCACTATATGTTCATATCAAAATCTATAGAAAGATATACACAACACAGTAAATTTATCACTGGTTCCTGGTGCCTGTACACACCAATAATCAACATGAATATTACAAGTACTCTTGATAGTACTGTCTAGCACACTGGTGCTTTACCGTGACATAGGTGAGACTTGCTCACGACATATAAAATCTTCGGGCTAGATAATATAGCCAAATAATATAGCTAACTAAAGGGGAATGGGGAGGGAACTAGAACCACCTACTTCACCCTATCCTCCGATGAGAGTCGAGATGTAGCTCCTGGTCCTCGTGTCGGGAACGCCCCCACACTACACGTCGTCGTGTCCTACCAGAGCCTCTCATCGTCCCACCGTTTAGTGCGTCGTCTCCGTGCCTCCTCACTGCAGGTCCGTCCTCCTCCTTGACTTCTTGAAGGTTGGAGTCGGTCTCCTGGCCGTCGTCTTCTCCCAGCAACGGCTGTCGCCTACGTCTCAGCTACAGTCGTTCGGTTCCCCAAATAGTCCTCTCTTCCTCAGCTACCCAGTGGCTCTGTCAGCCACTACGCTGTCACGAACTGGTGAATTGCCACCGACGTCAACATACGTCACTGCACGGCTTCACTGCTACTGGCACAGTACCTGACTGGAGCACTTGTTGCTCAAATAACCGTCAATTCCCTCTTCTGGTTCAACACATGAACTTGGGAAGACTTCTCAGAGTACTGGCGGACTTCAGGTGACGCGTAAATCCACGGTAGTGGGAAACAGCTGTCCGACAGACAGGACCACTCGTCGCACGTCCGACCTCTATGACGTGTCGTGTCTGACTGCTGGCGCCAGCCCGGCGCGCGGACTGGACCCCCTTCCTTCGTGACGTCACTTTCGCTACGGGAAGTTTTCATTGGCTCCCGGTGCCACACTGCTGTCGGTGACCAATCCGGTGCCACTGACGTCACACGGTTTTGGCGGGAGATCAGAGAAGTAAGCGCCATCTTGGCTCCCTAAAGGGCCTAAACCACAGGCCAAAATATCACTATTTCACAAATTTCTCGGCTCTCCGAGAACACTTCACTCTCTCCCATATATCAAATTGTAGCCTGCAACGTAGAGAACGCTTGGGAAAAGTAGACATGACTCTTACTGCAGGCGTGGGAGAATTATAAGGGGGGGAACTCCGTCACAATATATATATATATATATATATATATATATATATATATATATATATATGTCGTACCTAATAGCCAGAACGCACTTTTCAGCCTACTATGCACGGCCGGATTTGTCTAATAAGCCAAGTTTCCATGAATTAATTTTTTTTCGACTACCTAACCTACCTAACCTAGCCTAACCTAACTTTTTCTGCTACCTAACCTAACCTAACCTATAAAGATAGGTTAGGTTAGGTTAGGTAGGGTTGGTTAGGTTTGGTCATATATCTACGTTAATTTTAACTCAAAAAAAAATGATCTCATATATAATGAAATGGGTAGCTTTATCATTTCATAAGAAAAAAATTTGAGAAAATATATTAATTCAGGAAAACTTGGCTTATTAGGCAAATCGGGCCTTGCATAGTAGGCTGAGAATTGCATTCTGGCTATTAGGTACGACATATATATATATATATATATATATATATATATATGTCGTACCTAGTAGCCAGAACGCACTTCTCAGCCAACTATGCAAGGCCCGATTTGCCTAATAAGCCAAGTTTTCCTGAATTATTATATTTTTTATTTTTTTTTTCTTATGAAATGATAAAGCTACCTATTTCATTATGTATGAGGTCAATTTATTTTTATTGGAGTTAAAATTAACGTAGATATATGACCGAACCTAACCAACCCTACCTAACTTAACCTAACCTATCTTTATAGGTTAGATTAGGTTAGGTAGCCGAAAAAGTTAGGTTAGGTAAGGTTAGGTAGGTTAGGTAGTCGAAAAAACATTAATTCATGAAAACTTGGCTTATTAGGCAAATCGAGCCTTGTATAGTAGGATGAGAAGTGCGTTCTGGCTACTAGGTACGACATATATATATATATATATATATATATATATATATATATATATATATATATATATATATATATATATATATATATATATATATATATATATATATATATATATATATATATATGTCGTACCTAATAGCCAGAACGCACTTCTCAGCCTACTATTCAAGGCCCGATTTGCCTAATAAGCCAAGTTTTCATGAATTAATGTTTTTTCGTCTACCTAACCTACCTAACCTAACCTAACCTAGCTTTTTTTGGCTACCTAACCTAACCTTACCTATAAATATAGGTTAGGTTAGGTTAGGTAGGGTTGGTTAGGTTCGGTCATATATCTACGTTAATTTTAACTCCAATAAAAAAAAATTGACCTCATACATAATGAAATGGGTAGCTTTATCATTTCATAAGAAAAAAAATAGAGAAAATATATTAATTCAGGAAAACTTGGCTTATTAGGCAAATCTGGCCTTGCATAGTAGGCTGAGAAGTGCGTTCTGGCTACTAGGTACGACATATATATATATATATATATATATATATATATATATATATGTCGTACCTAGTAGCCAGAACACACTTCTCAGCCTACTATGCAAGGCCCGATTTGCCTAATAAGCCAAGTTTTCCTGAATAAATATATTTTCTCTAATTATTTTCTGATGAAATGATAAAGCTACCCATTTCATTATGTATGAGTATTAGGTTAACTCCAATATTTTTTTATTGGAGTTAAAATTAACGTAGATATATGACCGAACCTAACCAACCCTACCTAACCTAACCTAACCTATCTTTATAGGTGAGGTTAGGTTAGGTAGCAGAAAAAGTTAGGTTAGGTTAGGTTAGGTAGGTTAGGTAGTCGAAAAACAATTTATTCATGAAAACTTGGCTTATTAGGCAAATCGGGCCTTGCATAGTAGGCAGAGAAGTGCGTTCTGGCTACTAGGTACGACATATATATATATATATATATATATATATATATATATATATATATATATATGTCGTACCTAGTAGCCAGAACGCAATTCTCAGCCTACTATGCAATGCCCGATTTGCCTAATAAGCCAAGTTTTCATGAATTTATATATTTTCTCTAAATTTTTTCTTATGAAATGATAAAGCTACCCATTTCATTATGTATGAGGTCAATTTTTTTTTATTGGAGTTAAAATTAATGTAGATATATGACCGAACCTAACCAACCCTACCTAACCTAACCTAGCCTATGTTTATAGGTTAGGTTAGGTTATGTAGCTGAAAAAGTTAGGTTAGGTTAGGTTAGGTAGGTTAGGTAGTCGAAAAACAACTATTTCATGAAAACTTGGCTTATTAGGCAAATCGGGCCTTGCATAGTAGGCTGAAAAGTGCGTTCTGGCTACTAGGTACGACATATATATATATATATATATATATATATATATGTCGTACCTAGTAGCCAGAACGCACTTCTCGGCCTACTATGCAAGGCCCGATTTGCCTAATAAGCCAAGTTTTCCTGAATTAATATATTATCTCTATTTTTTTTCTTATGAAATGATAAAGCTACCCATTTCATTATGTATAAGGTCAATTTTTTTTTATTGGAGTTAAAATTAACGTAGATATATGACCGAACCTAACCAACCCTACCTAACCTAACCTAACCTATCTTAATACGTTAGGTTAGGTTAGGTAGCCGAAAAAGTTAGGTTAGGTTAGGTTAGGTAGGTTAGGTTGTCGAAAAACAATTAATTCATGAAAACTTGGCTTATTAGGCAAATTGGGCCTTGCATAGTAGGCTGAGAAGTGCGTTCTGGCTACTAGGTACGACATATATATATATATATATATATATATATATATATATATATATATATATGTCGTACCTAGTAGCCAGAACGCACTTCTCAGCCTACTATGCAAGGCCCGATTTGCCTAATAAGCCAAGTTTTCCTGAATTAATATATTTTCTCTAATTTTTTTCTTATGAAATGATAAAACTACCCATTTCATTATGTTTGAGGTAAAAAAAATTTTATTGGATTTAAATTAACATAGATATATGACCGAACCTAACCAACCCTACCTAACCTAACCTAACCTATCTTTATAGGTTAGGTTAGGTTAGGTAGCCGAAAATGTTAGGTTAGGTTAGGTTAGGTAGGTTAGGTAGTCGAAAAAGCAATAGTTCATGAAAACTTGGCTTATTAGGCAAATCGGGCCTTGCATAGTAGGCTGAGAAGTGCGTTCTGGCTACTTGGTACGACATATATATATATATATATATATATATATATATATATATATATATATGTCGTACCTAGTAGCCAGAACTCACTTCTCAGCCTACTATTCAAGGCCCGATTTGCCTAATAAGCCAAGTTTTCCTGAATTAATATATTTACTATAATTTTTTTCTTATGAAATGATAAAGCAACCCTTTTCTCTATGTATGAGGTCAATTTTTTATTATTGGAGTTAAAATTAACGTAGATATATGACCGAACCTAACCAACCCTACCTAACCTAACCTAACCTATATTTATCAGTAAGGTTAGGTTAGGTAGCCAAAAAAAGCTAGGTTAGGTTAGGTTAGGTAGGTTAGGTAGACGAAAAAACATTAATTCATGAAAACTTGGCTTATTAGGCAAATCGGGCCTTGAATAGTAGGCTGAGAAGTGCGTTCTGGCTATTAGGTACGACATATATATATATATATATATATATATATATATATATATATATATATATATATATATATATGTCGTACCTAGTAGCCAGAACGCACTTCTCGGCCTACTATGCAAGGCCCAATTTGCCTAATAAGCCAAGTTTTCCTGAAATAATATATTTTCTCAAATTTTTTTTCCTGTGAAATGATAAAGCTACCCATTTCATTATGTATGAGGTCAATTTTTTTTATTTGAGTTAAAATTAACGTAGATATATGACCGAACCTAACCAACCCTACCTAACCTAACCTAACCTATCTCTATAGGTTAGGTTAGGTTAGGTAGCTGAAAAAGTTAGGTTAGGTTAGGTTAGGTAGGTTAGGTAGTCGAAAAACAATTACTTCATGAAAACTTGGCTTATTAGGCAAATCGGGCCTTGCATAGTAGGCTGAGAAGTGCGTTCTGGCTACTAGGTACGACATATATATATATATATATATATATATATATATATATATATATATATATATATATATATATATATATATATATATGTCGTACCTAGTAGCCAGAACTCACTTCTCAGCCTACTATTCAAGGCCCGATTTGCCTAATAAGCCAAGTTTTCCTTAATTAATTTATTTACTATAATTTTTTTCTTATGAAATGATAAAGCTACCCTTTTCACTATGTATGAGGTCAATTTTTTTTTATTGGAGTTAAAATTAACGTAGATATATGACCGAACCTAACCAACCCTACCTAACCTAACCTAACCTATATATATAGGTAAGGTTAGGTTAGGTAGCCAAAAAAAGCTAGGTTAGGTTAGGTTAGGTAGGTTAGGTAGACGAAAAAACATTAATTCATGAAAACTTGGCTTATTAGGCAAATCGGGCCTTGCATAGTAGGCTGAGAAGTGAGTTCTGGCTACTAGGTACGACATATATATATATATATATATATATATATATATATATATATATATATATATATATATATATATATATATATATATATATATATTATTAAATATGACCGAAAAAGTAAGATTAATAATTCTAACACGAATTTTCTCAATCTTTCGTACATTACGCTTCACTGTTGGAGGTAAATCAAAAATCACTTCTCCAAAATTCATTTTTATTTCTAGTCTGACGCGACACGGGCGCGTTTCGTAAAACTTATTACATTTTCAAAGACTTCACAAATACACAACTGATTAGAACGTATCTCTGATTTTATATCTACATTTGAGTGAGGTGGGAGGGGTGATGTGGCATTAACACAAGACAGAACAAGAGGGGATATTAATAGGGTATTAAAAGTATCAACACAAGACAGAACAGAAACAATGGGTATTGAATAGAAGTGTTTGTAGAAAGCCTATTGGTCCATATTTCTTGATGCTTCTATATTGGAGCGGAGTCTTGAGGTGGGTAGAATATAGTTGTGCAATAATTGGCTGTTGATTGCTGTTGATATATATATATATATATATATATATATATATATATATATATATATATATATATATATATAAATATATATATATATATATATATATATATATATATATATATATATATATATATATATATATATATATATAAATATATATATATATATATATATATATATATATATATATATATATATATATATATATATATATAGGTTAGGTAGGTTAGGTAGACGAAAAAACATTAATTCATGAAAACTTGGCTTATTAGGCAAATCGGGCCTTGCATAGTAGGCTGAGAAGTGAGTTCTGGCTACTAGGTACGACATATATATATATATATATATATATATATATATATATATATATATATATATATATATATATATATATATATATATATATATATATATATATATATATATATATATATATATATATATATATATATATATATATATATATATATATATATATATATATATATATATATATATATATATATATATTATTAAATATGACCGAAAAAGTAAGATTAATAATTCTAACACGAATTTTCTCAATCTTTCGTACATTACGCTTCACTGTTGGAGGTAAATCAAAAATCACTTCTCCAAAATTCATTTTTATTTCTAGTCTGACGCGACACGGGCGCGTTTCGTAAAACTTATTACATTTTCAAAGACTTCACAAATACACAACTGATTAGAACGTATCTCTGATTTTATATCTACATTTGAGTGAGGTGGGAGGGGTGATGTGGCATTAACACAAGACAGAACAAGAGGGGATATTAATAGGGTATCAAAAGTATCAACACAAGACAGAACAGAAACAATGGGTATTGAATAGAAGTGTTTGTAGAAAGCCTATTGGTCCATATTTCTTGATGCTTCTATATTGGAGCGGAGTCTTGAGGTGGGTAGAATATAGTTGTGCAATAATTGGCTGTTGATTGCTGTTGATATATATATATATATATATATATATATATATATATATATATATATATATATATATATATATATATAAATATATATATATATATATATATATATATATATATATATATATATATATATATATATATATATATATATATATATATATATATATAAATATATATATATATATATATATATATATATATATATATATATATATATATATATATATATATATATATATATATATATGATATCTACGTTATGTCATATATCTACGTTAATTTTAACTCCAATCAAAAAACTAACCTAACTTTTTCGGCTACCTTACCTAACCTAACCTATAAAGATAGGTTAGGTTAGGTTAGGTAGGGTTGGTTAGGTTCCGTCATATATCTACGTTAATTTTAACTCCAATAAAAAAATTGACCTCATACATAATGAAATGGGTAGCTTTATAAGTTTATAAGAAAAAAATTAGAGAAAATATATTAATTCAGGAAAACTTGGCTGATTAGGCAAATCGGGCCTTGCATAGTAGGCCGAGAAGTGCTTTCTGGCTACTAGGTACGACATATATATATATATATATATATATATATATATATATATATATATATATATATATATATATATATATACATATATATATATATATATATATTTGACAATGTCAGACCACGGAGGAAAAATGAAACAGGAAATTTCCTTAAGTACTTTCGTATATTAATACATCTTCAGAAGGATTTAATATACGAAAGTACTTAAGGAAATTTCCTGTTTCATTTTTCCTCCGTGGTCTGACATTGTCACATTTTTAATCACGCGTTTATTTTCGTGATATACACACATATATGTATATATAAATATATATATATATATGTCGTACCTAGTAGCCAGAACGCACTTTTTGGCCTACTATGCAAGGCCCGATTTGCTTAATATGCCAAGTTTTCCTGAATTAATATATTTTTACTAATTTTTTTCTTATGAAATGATAAAGCTACCCATTTCATTATGTATGAGGTCAATTTTTTTTATTGGAGTTAAAATTAACTTAGATATATGACCGAATCTAACCAACCCTACCTAACCTAACCTAACCTATCTTTATAGGTTAGGTTCGGTTAGGTAGCAGAAAAAGTTAGGTTAGGTTAGGTTAGGTAGGTTAGGTAGTCGAAAAAACAATAATTCATGAAAACTTGGCTTATTAGGCAAATCGGGCCTTGCATAGTAGGCTGAGAAGTGCGTTCTGGCTACTAGGTACGACATGTACGACATATTTATTTATATATAAATATATATATATATATATATATATATTTATATATAAATATGTATATATATATATATATATATATATATATATATATATATATATATATATATATATGTATATATAAATATGTATATATAAATATGTATATATATATATATGTATATATATATATATATATATATATATATATATATATATATATATATATATATATATATATATATATATATATATATATATATATATATATATATATATATAGAAACAAGCCTCTCTTCCCGTAAGACTTGGGGGCCTCGGAGTTCGAACAGCAACGCAAATCGCTGTTCCAGCCTTCCTGTCCTCCTTATCAGCATCCGACGACCTTGTGAAGGAAATTCTACCTGCCCACTTACATCAGCTGGCAGGTGTACATGATCCCAATTTTACACGCTGTGCCACAGAGTGGGCCTCTCGTGCAGGCCAATCACCTCAACCACCATCCCCAAAATCCCACAAGCAATCCAGCTGGGATGGTCCCATTGTAGACCAAGTTGCTGCAGAGTGCCTGGGTGCTGCAACAACCCAACACGACATTGCTCGCCTCACAGCAGTAGCAGCACCACATGCAGGGGATTTCCTGTTAGCAACCCCAATGTCGGCAACTGGCACGCGTCTCACACCACACGCCCTCCGAATTGCTGTGGCCCTCCGCCTTGCTGCCCCAATCCACACCAGATATAGGTGTATTTGCGGCGAGGTGGTGGCTGACAGGTACGGTCACCATGGCCTACTCTGCCAAAACACAGGGGGATGGCACTCGAGGCACAGTGAAGTTAACGACATCATCAAGAGGAGCCTCACCACAGCTGGATGCCCAGCTGAAAGAGAGCCCCGTTACCTAACGCCCCGTAACTCTGATGCTCTTATTGGTCGCCCGGATGGTATCACAGTGAATCCCTGGAAGAATGGCAAGCAGTTGGTATGGGACTACACGTGCGTATCAACCCTGGCTAACACCTACATTAACCTCAGTGTTGCACAACCAGGTGGCGCTGCCACCCACAGGGAAGCAGCCAAATCCCGTAAGTATAGAGAACTGGATCACCACTACAATTTTGTCCCCATTGCTTCTGAGACGCTCGGCGCCTGGGGTAAAAGTGCTACCAGTTTTTTGAAGGAACTGGGTTCTAGGCTCATTGAAACAACAAGGGACCCGAGAGCTGCAAGCTTTCTTTTCCAGCGCCTCAGTGTGGCGATACAGAGGGGAAATGCGCACTGCATCCAGGGTTCCTGCCCGCCATCTGAGGAGCTGGAGGAACTCGACAACCTATGACAACCATCTTTGTGACCCATATGTAACTCCATATGGTGGGTAGAATATAGTTGTGCAATAATTGGCTGTTGATTGCTGTTGATATATATATATATATATATATATATATATATATATATATATATATATATATATATATATATATATATATATATATATATGATATCTACGTTATGTCATATATCTACGTTAATTTTAACTCCAATCAAAAAACTAACCTAACTTTTTCGGCTACCTTACCTAACCTAACCTATAAAGATAGGTTAGGTTAGGTTAGGTAGGGTTGGTTAGGTTCCGTCATATATCTACGTTAATTTTAACTCCAATAAAAAAATTGACCTCATACATAATGAAATGGGTAGCTTTATAAGTTTATAAGAAAAAAATTAGAGAAAATATATTAATTCAGGAAAACTTGGCTGATTAGGCAAATCGGGCCTTGCATAGTAGGCCGAGAAGTGCATTCTGGCTACTAGGTACGACATATATATATATATATATATATATATATATGTCGTACCTAGTAGCCAGAACTCACTTCTCAGCGTACTATGCAAGGCCAGATTTGCCTAATAAGCCAAGTTTTCATGAATTAATGTTTTTTCGTCTACCTAACCTACCTAACCTAGCTTTTTTTGGCTACCTAACCTAACCTTACCTATATATATATAGGTTAGGTTAGGTTAGGTAGGGTTGGTTAGGTTCGGTCATATATCTACGTTAATTTTAACTCCAATAAAAAAAAATTGACCTCATACATAGTGAAAAGGGTAGCTTTATCATTTCATAAGAAAAAAATTATAGTAAATATATTAATTCAGGAAAACTTGGCTTATTAGGCAAATCGGGCCTTGAATAGTAGGCTGAGAAGTGAGTTCTGGCTACTAGGTACGACATATATATATATATATATATATATATATATATATATATATATATATATATATATGTCGTACCTAATAGCCAGAACGCACTTCTCAGCCTACTATGCAAGGCCCGATTTGCCTAATAAGCCAAGTTTTCATGAATTAATGTTTTTTTAGACTACCTAACCTACCTAACCTAACCTAACCTACCTTTTTCGGCAACCTAACCCAACCTAACCTATGAAGATAGGTTAGGTTAGGTTAGGTAGGGTTGGTTAGGTTCGGTCATATATCTACGTTAATTTTAACTACAATAAAAAAAATTTGACCTCATACATAATGAAATGGGTAGCTTTATCATTTCATAAGAAAAAAATTAGAAAAAATATATTAATTCAGGAAAACTTGGCTTATTAGGCAAATCGGGCCTTGAATAGTAGGCCAAAAAGTGAGTTCTGGCTACTAGGTACGACATATATATATATATATATATATATATATATATATATATATATATATATATATATATGTCGTACCTAGTAGCCAGAACTCACTTCTCAGCCTACTATTCAAGGCCCGATTTGCCTAATAAGCCAAGTTTTCCTGAATTAATATATTTACTATAATTTTTTTCTTATGAAATGATAAAGCAACCCTTTTCTCTATGTATGAGGTCAATTTTTTTTTATTGGAGTTAAAATTAACGTAGATATATGACCGAACCTAACCAACCCTACCTAACCTAACCTAACCTATATTTATAGGTAAGGTTAGGTTAGGTAGCCAAAAAAAGCTAGGTTAGGTTAGGTTAGGTAGGTTAGGTAGACGAAAAAACATTAATTCGTGAAAACTTGGCTTATTAGGCAAATCGGGCCTTGAATAGTAGGCTGAGAAGTGCGTTCTGGCTATTAGGTACGACATATATATATATATATATATATATATATATATATATATATATATATATATATATATATATATATATATACATATATATATATATATTTGACAATGTCAGACCACGGAGGAAAAATGAAACAGGAAATTTCCTTAAGTACTTTCGTATATTAATACATCTTCAGAAGGATTTAATATACGAAAGTACTTAAGGAAATTTCCTGTTTCATTTTTCCTCCGTGGTCTGACATTGTCACATTTTTAATCACGCGTTTATTTTCGTGATATACACACATATATGTATATATAAATATATATATATATATGTCGTACCTAGTAGCCAGAACGCACTTTTTGGCCTACTATGCAAGGCCCGATTTGCTTAATATGCCAAGTTTTCCTGAATTAATATATTTTTACTAATTTTTTTCTTATGAAATGATAAAGCTACCCATTTCATTATGTATGAGGTCAATTTTTTTTATTGGAGTTAAAATTAACTTAGATATATGACCGAATCTAACCAACCCTACCTAACCTAACCTAACCTATCTTTATAGGTTAGGTTCGGTTAGGTAGCAGAAAAAGTTAGGTTAGGTTAGGTTAGGTAGGTTAGGTAGTCGAAAAAACAATAATTCATGAAAATTTGGCTTATTAGGCAAATCGGGCCTTGCATAGTAGGCTGAGAAGTGCGTTCTGGCTACTAGGTACGACATATATTAATATATATATGTGTATATATATATATATATATATATATATATATATATATATATATATATATATATATATTTATATATAAATATGTATATATATATATATATATATATATATATATATATATATATATGTATATATATATAAATATGTATATATAAATATGTATATATATATATATATGTATATATATATATATATATATATATATATATATATATATATATATATATATATATATATATATATATATATATATATATATATAGAAACAAGCCTCTCTTCCCGTAAGACTTGGGGGCCTCGGAGTTCGAACAGCAACGCAAATCGCTGTTCCAGCCTTCCTGTCCTCCTTATCAGCATCCGACGACCTTGTGAAGGAAATTCTACCTGCCCACTTACATCAGCTGGCAGGTGTACATGATCCCAATTTTACACGCTGTGCCACAGAGTGGGCCTCTCGTGCAGGCCAATCACCTCAACCACCATCCCCAAAATCCCACAAGCAATCCAGCTGGGATGGTCCCATTGTAGACCAAGTTGCTGCAGAGTGCCTGGGTGCTGCAACAACCCAACACGACATTGCTCGCCTCACAGCAGTAGCAGCACCACATGCAGGGGATTTCCTGTTAGCAACCCCAATGTCGGCAACTGGCACGCGTCTCACACCACACGCCCTCCGAATTGCTGTGGCCCTCCGCCTTGCTGCCCCAATCCACACCAGATATAGGTGTATTTGCGGCGAGGTGGTGGCTGACAGGTACGGTCACCATGGCCTACTCTGCCAAAACACAGGGGGATGGCACTCGAGGCACAGTGAAGTTAACGACATCATCAAGAGGAGCCTCACCACAGCTGGATGCCCAGCTGAAAGAGAGCCCCGTTACCTAACGCCCCGTAACTCTGATGCTCTTATTGGTCGCCCGGATGGTATCACAGTGAATCCCTGGAAGAATGGCAAGCAGTTGGTATGGGACTACACGTGCGTATCAACCCTGGCTAACACCTACATTAACCTCAGTGTTGCACAACCAGGTGGCGCTGCCACCCACAGGGAAGCAGCCAAATCCCGTAAGTATAGAGAACTGGATCACCACTACAATTTTGTCCCCATTGCTTCTGAGACGCTCGGCGCCTGGGGTAAAAGTGCTACCAGTTTTTTGAAGGAACTGGGTTCTAGGCTCATTGAAACAACAAGGGACCCGAGAGCTGCAAGCTTTCTTTTCCAGCGCCTCAGTGTGGCGATACAGAGGGGAAATGCGCACTGCATCCAGGGTTCCTGCCCGCCATCTGAGGAGCTGGAGGAACTCGACAACCTATGACAACCATCTTTGTGACCCATATGTAACTCCTTTTTTGTAACAAAGTTCAAATAAAGTAAATATATATGTGTACATACAAAAGAATGGGGGTGGTAGGAGAAGATAATATTAGTGTTCAGTGAGAAACCACAAGGTCTCCTCTGAATACTTTTTATTTTCTTCTCCGAGGCTATGGGTCCCCACATTGGCACCAGAGGTGGTACCCTCACAAAATATATATATATATATATATATATATATATATATATATATATATATATATATATATATATATATATATATATATATATATATATACACATATATATATTAATATATGTCGTACCTAGTAGCCAGAACGCACTTCTCAGCCTACTATGCAGTTCAGCTTAAGCAGTTCTCAGATCAAACTGTATCCATTAAAGTTCGGAACACAGGTCAGGGATAAGCTCTTCATTCCTAGTCGTAAACATGTAGGATTAACTCGGCTATAAACCAAATAATTAAGATCGAGTGTCATCTGGTGACTATTATTGACGTTTTTCCCTTTAGTGTTTAGTACCTTATGTTCACTGACGAAGATTATTGGTGTGGTGAACATGTTTCCTTTAGTTCTCTTGTCAGTTCGGGTTGTCTAAACAAGTATCTTTGTATTGGCTGTTTTGGAAAGTATTGTGCTTGGTACCTTTTTGTTAATAATTTAATTGCTTTGCATAATACGATCATTAAAATATTGATGTTCGTATAAGTAAACATCTTGATAAACCTGACCCTGATAATAGGAATTACTTGGATACCACAAACTAATATTCAATTGTGGAACTCATTAAATATATTAATATTAATAAATAATCATTCTAAAGGGGGGCGGGGGGGATTGTATCTGGGAGCGCCTGGGACTATCTCTCTTCTCCATGGTGAACTACCTAGAACTGAGTCCACACTGAGGTATTACGTGAAACTTGGTCGTAGTACCATGACTTCATTGGTGCAAATAAGTCAGGTAGACCTTGTGTATCTTTATCTCATCATGGTTCAGTCGGTGGTGCATGTGTCTAGGGGAGTTCAATGATACATTGTCTCTATATATTTCTTTAAAAAAAACATTACATAATTGTAATTGTACATGAATATCTTTCCCCCAGTTGGTGAGCACAGTGGTGACCTACCTGGTGATCCTGATGCAGGTCGGCTTGGAGCCTTCACGCTAAACCACAACAGTCTACAAGATCCACGTCCCGGATGATGAGGCTGAGGGCACATCACACTTCGTCAGACAGTTTAAGATGAAGGAATAGCAACAGTAGGAACCTCACAATGAGTTTCATCGCTGAAAAATGTAAATGTTTTCAATTCGGTGTCACTCAGTTTGTGTTCCGGGTCGTATATTATTTTACGACTAAAATACACCACAAAACTTTCAGTGGCCAGAAAACTAAAATCCTCATTAAAGCCTTAAACACGTGTGGAAGTTAGGAGCTGTTTACACGGACTGGCTAAAAACTGTCTTTAGAGAACAGAGTTACCGGGATAATTTGTAATTTAAATGATTCAGTAATACCCTTATTTTGTAAATATTTTTTTGTATATAATAATATAACCACTAAAGTTTGCAAATTATTTATTGTTTTAAAACACTTGTAAATTAGGCGTTTGAATTAGATTTTGGCATTGAAGATGAATCATATAGAGAAGAATGCGAAATGTTACACTTAAATTAATATAAATTATAGAAAGACATATTGTGCATTGCCCATAGTATAGTATTGCTGTCTAAGAGGCAAACGCTCTGAGTATTAGTGGCTTTAGGCATTGTACATGTCCTACCTATGACTCATCCACTGTTCATACATCTTATGTATTCATGTATGTATGTATTCTTGCTTAACTAAAATATCATAATTATAAGCAGTGGGAGCATTGAGGCCGTACCATCAATGGGTCTAACATAAACAGTGGTAGGAGTGGGGTCGTACTAGAATTGGGTCTAACATAAACAGTGGTAGGAGTGGGGTTGTACTAGAATTGGGTCTAACATAAACAGTGGTAGGAGTGGGGTCGTACTTTCAATGGGTCTAACATAAACAGTGGTAGGAATGGAGTCGGACTGAAAGGTGTGAAATCAATGGGTCTAACATGATCAATAGGTTGAGTGGGGGATGCACTATCACTAGTGCTGAGAGAAGCAGTAGGGTTGAATTATTAGTACTGAAGAAACCATTGGAGAAACAGCATGTCTCCAATTGAAACAACTGGAGTTAACTGGTTAACATCCAATTTACAGATTGGTAAACCATCAGTGGGGTTAATATAAAGCGATTGAATCGTCCTCTTGGGTCCTACTGATTTCCTCGGTGATGCATTTGAAGAGAAGCATTGGAGGCAGAATTGGAGACTAAAATTCAATCTGCGTGGGGGGTGGGGGGGTGATTGTGTGAAACTCTAGTTCGGCTTCAGTGGAATCCTCTGGAATCCTCTCGGGAATCCTCAGTTCTAGCACAGAGCATGCGTCTGGGAGCACCCAACGCATAGATTCGAACCCGTATCACGGCTCCTATGGATTTTCTTCTTCTTCTTCTTCTTCTTCTTCTTCTTCTTATTATTATTATTATTATTATTATTATTATTTTTAATATTATTATTATAATTATTAATATTATTATTATTATTATTTGTAGTATTGGTATTGCAATTTGTATTATTATAAATATCATTAAAAATAATCATCAATTATAATTCATCGCGCATTTTTATCCAGGTAAACACGTTTGTACGAATGTTAAAGAAATTGAGTTGTAGATTGACGGATCCCGAGATAAAGACAAGGGTGAGTCTTAAGCATGAGATTCTTCAATGAGATTACTGTAGGTCCCCAAGATGTGTTCAAGCACTGTGCTTTGCTTCTAAGTCTGACGGAATAAGGTATTGTGCTCTGTTTTTTTTAACCAATGAAATAAAGTTCGTGTTCTTCTTCTTTGTAATAGTTTACTGTGCTTTACTTCTTAGAATGATGTAACACTTACAGTGCTTTATTTCTTAGAATAATGTAAACTAATAATGCAATATTTCTTAAAATGATGTAAAACTTACCCTGCTACATTTCTTAGATTAACATATATTGTGCTGTTTCTGAAAGTAACGTAGTAGTGTACTCTTTCTTGGACTGACATAAAAAATGGAACCTTGTTGGCGACCCTCCAGGCAGCAGTTATAAAAAATTGACGTGGTTGCTTTACTAAATATAATATTAGGTAATCCACTGAGTTCCTCTTTGCATTTTTTTTAAAGGATTCTCCAGTATAAAAATTCAGGAGAGGGAAATTTGTATTAGACTCTTAATATGTTTTTTTTTTTAGCATGATTGATGAAGCTAAGCACATGATTATTGATGAAACTATCAATAATCTGAAGGCTGAAGTGAAGTGAAGCTGAAGGCAACCAATGATTGGGTATAATAAATTGGGGTTGGCATAGTTAGATAAGGCTCAGCCTGAGCAAAATAGACTAGGTTTGTCTTGATTAAGCTAATTTAGGTTTGGTTAAAATAGGCTATACGGTTGTCTTCGTTAGGTAAAACTAAGTAAAATTAAGTTAGGCTCGATTTGAATGGGGTTAGTTTCGACTTGGTTAGTTTAGGTAAGGACTGGTTAGGGTAGACGAAGTTCACGTTGGTTAGGATAGACGAAGTTCAGCTTGGTTAGGAGGTCCTGGTTTCAGTATGGTATCAGGATTATCAGGGAGAGTAGAAGTATTAGTTTGGGTACACAGACATAACGTGTAATCAACGTAAGTGCTGAAACGAGCTCCGTCCATTGATTACAGACATCAATAACGCTGAAGCAGAGAAGTCAAGTCTTATAAAAAAACTTCTGACGTTCACTCTGTTAGGTACATAAATGGATTAAATATATTAGTACGAATTTGCGTATTCTAGTACTCTAGCACAAAATTGGATTTATCACTCCAGCAAAAAAATTGGGTATAGCACTCTACACAAAATTGGATGTAGCACTCTAGCACAAAATTGAATGTAGCACTCCAGCACAAAATTGGATGTAGCACTCTAGCACAAAATTGAATGTAGCACTCCAGCACAAAATTGGATGTAGCACTCTAGCACAAAATTGAATATAGCACTAGCGCAAAAGTGAATATGGTACTCTGTTACGAATCTATATATTTGATTCTAACGTTTATCATGATAAATATGTATGTCCATTATTTCTTTCCTCAGTTATTTAAATAAAACATTGTATCCCTGTTGTGTTCCAGTATATATATGTTTGATTTAAATGTAGTATGCTGTAGTGTGCCTGTATTTAATATTTTGTTAATGCTATTGCATGTTCATTCCTGTGTGGGGAAACCGTGGCGTCTCATGGGGGGATGACCATATTTGGGATGTTCCAGTATGCGTGCAGTGTATCAAGCAAGCGTCACTGATGCACCCCTCTAATTATTCCTGTTTATCGATTGTACTTAATTTCTTATTTGCTACTTAGTAGTGTTATAGGCATATAAATTAGTTATAATTATGTTCTTAAGTATTACTCTCTAATAGCAGAGTATCTAGAGGTTTCATGTGGGTTTTAGTTGGTAACTTGTAGACACCATGCCGTGCATGCTCTAACAACGCCATTCGCGTGGGTGGAGCCGGCTGGCGTGGACATGTTGTGAGATAATTCTGTGGTAATTGTTTATTCTTAGTAACATAGCTAATTTCCTGGTTAGACCATTATGTGCATACCCATCTATCCATTTAAGTTGTAAAGTAGTGATCAGTGCTTATATAATGATATTGTGTTATTGTATTCTGGTGCATTAATATTTCTGACTGCCTGTATTTCCATTTATATATTTGTATGTTCTTTGTTACCCTTACTTTATATATATATTGCTTTGTTGAGTAAGCAGTTGAGTTATTTACCCTTGACACTTTAAGTAGGCAAGGCCGTATTATTATATATTTTTAACAACTGCAACAGGGGAGCCATACCCAGAGGTCAAGGGTAATAACACACTCTTGAACAAAAATTGTACTATGAATATGTACTGAATCTGTTAAAGGGTCACATCAGCTGGATTTCAATATTTAGAGATGCTAACATAACTTGAACTAGTCCGAACAGAAGTAAACAAACCAAATAAACTTCATATTTGTGAAGGAACAAAACGCAAAAGTACTTAGAAACGTATGAGAACAATAAGATATAAGTGTAAATATTTAGAAACATGTTGGAACACTTAGAATCATGTAACAACACTTAGAAAAATTTTGTAACACTTAAAAAATGTTACAACCCTTAGTAACATGTTGCAACACTTAGAAACATGTTGCAACACTTAGAAACTGGTTGAAACCCTTTGAGACGTCCGGAAATACTACGAAACGCGTCGAAATAATTAGGAACATATAGAAACTCTTAGGAACACATGGAAACACAAATAAACACATGGAAACACAAAGAAACATATAAAAACGATTGGAAAAATATGGAAAACTTTAAAACACTTTGAAACAGAAACTTGCATAAACACTTAAAAACGATTAGAAAATATAAACGCTTGGAAACTCTCCTGGACGTGAGGAAACACTAGGAAACTTTCGAAAACACTTTGAAAGGTAAGGAAACTCTTTGAAACTATGTAAATAATTATGAACGTCCTTGATCACTTATAATCGTTTGGAAACCCTTAAGCAGCTTTCCAATTTACTATATTCAGTTTGGGCATAATACGCTTGTTACCCCTTAAGGTCAACCCAACCACTTTATATTACACCTGAAGGTCAACACATTAATTTCATATTACCCCTGAAGGAGTCAACACAACCACTTCATATTATCTCCTGAAGGTCAACCCAATCACTTCATATTACCCCTTAAGGTCAACCCAACCACTTCATATTATCTCCTGAAGGTCAACCCAATAACTTCATATTACCCCTAAAGGTCAACACAACCACTTCATATTACCCCCTAAATGGTCAACACAACCACTTCATATTACCCCTGAAGGTCAACACATTAATTTCATATTACCAAGGAAGGTCAACATAATCCCCTTCATATTACCCCTGAAGGTCAACACAATCACTTCATATTACCCTGAGGGTCAACACAATCATTGCATATTTTCTTTGAGAGTCGACTGAATCATTGAGTATTACTCTTAAGGGTCTACACAATCACTGCATATTACTCCAAATGGCCGAAACAATCACTGCATATTTCCTTCGAGAGTCGACACAATCGCTGCATTTTACTCCTGATTGTCGACACAATCGCTGCATTTTACTCCTGATGATCGACACAATCACTGCGCATTACCCCTTAGGATCGGTACAATCACTACATATTATTTCACAATGGGAAGTGAAAAGACGTTAGGAATATATGTGTTCAATTCAGACTTAGATTTTTCTCTTCCGATTGATCATCTTAAGTTCATACCATAGTACTTCCCTATAAATACCAACCGGTTTTACAACCAGATCACCAATTCCTGCTGTGTAATCAGAAGGTGCTCGGTCGAAACTCTCTCCTGGCATCGAACCCGGCTGTAATCCTTTGCAAGGCGTGGTGAGAGTGTGCTACCATCGACTAGGGAGTTTATACATGTGTAAAAGGCATGAATTATGGGTTTGGAAGTTGATGTGTAAAGACATCATCATATCAATCTTATTAAACAACAATGGCACATAAATAAATATTTGTCAAGTAGGTGTATAGATGTTGAATAGATGTATATAGAATATATGTGTATATTTACAGTTGAAGCATAATGAAAGTGTTTGGCATTTGTTGTTGCTGTGTTGACATTTATATGATAGAATCATTAGTAGAAATGCAATCATTTTGCATCAAAAATGCTAAAATTATTGCAAATTAGCGGCAAACTTCCCGAATTCGTTCCATACCTTCAGAGCTTGAAAACATATGTAAGTAGAAATAAAAATCTGCACACGTGTACTTGTTTACCAACAGGTGCATCAGCTGGTGGTCCTACAGGTGTTTGACATGTGTGGCTGGTACACCCTCGGCTCCAGCTCCTTCCTGGCGGTGAGTCTCTTCTTGTACTGAGTCCATTATTGCGATGAGTCCCTCCTGGCGATGAGTCCTCTTTGACGGCGAATCCATCCTGCTGGTGAGTCAATCCAGGTAGAGAGTCTCTCCAGTCAGTAAGTCCCACTTGACGATTGGTGCCTCCTGCCGAATCCATCCCAATGGGCTTCAGAAGGTCTGAAGTCTCATAATATAAGACTATGATACTCATATAATGAGATATGAGATAATCTCTAATGTTTAATTTAAATAAATTCAATCTACAATGTTAAATTTATATCAATTCAATCTTCAATGTTTAATTTATATCAATTCAATCTTCAATGTTTAATTTAAATCAATTCGATCCAATGTTTCCAATCTCCATTGTTTAATTTAAAACAGTTCATTCTCCAATGTTTAATTTACAACCTGGTGACGCCCTCCTCAGTGTGTGAGTATGGTGGTGACCTACCTGGTGATCCTTCTGCAAGTCGGCTCCTACAGAACGCCCTAAGGAAACGACGGACCCAAACTACTGTCTTGTTCAGGGAACAAGACGTTGTTCGTGTGCATACAGCCCGGTGCATACTACTGCTGCGTTTTATACGTCTTCGTTATGAAATGGAACTAGATAAGGGTTCGTCGAGCACTCAAGCGTTCAATTACGAAACCCTGGCATCTTTCTTCAATCAGGGTGGCTTTGCACTTATTGAACAGATTACCAGCTCTGAAGGACTCCAAGGTTGTCTATAACAATAATACTCTTTGGGTTGCAAGGTTTAAAAACTTGTAATTTGTATAATAAATAGAGACTAAGCCGCCAAGATCGACGAAAGATGAACAGGTTTCGTAATTGGACACGCAAATATTTCATAACTCCTAGCCTTCGCTAGTCCTGTACAAATATATTAATAAATACAATAACCAAGCAATGGGAGTATTATTTTTTTCCTTATTATATCTACTCATAGCCCAGTAGATAGAGCTTCGGCCTCAAACGCATTTGGTCCACGTTTCGAGACTCCTAGAGCCCACGTGAGTGAACCCATGCAATGGCTTTATACCCACCTCACACCAGCCATCACCACAATTCCTGTCACCTCACACCAGCCATCACAACAATTCCTGTCACCTCACACCAGCCATCACAACAATTCGTGTCACTTCACACCAGCAACAGTGACCTCTGTCTCTCCAAGCCAGTGATCTCTGCTTCTCCAAGACAATGACTACTTCTCCAAAACAATAACCTAACAACACATTCACTTATTACATCTGACCCCCTGAGCTGTTAATTTTCCGGTGGTCTAATATTATGTTGACACTTGGTCACCCCCTAAAGCCCATCATTGTCAGCAACATGGAGGTTGCAGTATCATGAAGGAGACTTGACGATGTTTGTGTACTAGAAAATCAATGGAAAAAACATCGATCGGACACCAGAGAGATTTGATCACATCATGCCAGAAAACATTACCGTCCAGTCGAGTCCTCAAGTCCGGTTTGTGTCGCACTCTGAGAGCAGCAGGCCGTTCACCATTAGCACTCTGAGAGCAGCAGGCCGTTCACCATTAGCACTCTGAGAGCAGCAGGCCGTTCACCATTAGCACTCTGAGAGCAGTAGGCCGTTCACCATTAGCACTCTGGGAGCAGCAGGACGTCCACCACACGCACTCTGGGAGCAGCAGGCCGTCCACCACACGCACTCTGAGAGAAGCCGGCCCTCCACCACACGTACTCTGAGAGCAGCAAACCATTCGCCGCTACATGCACTCTGAGAGCAACAGACCAACCACCACATGCACTCTAGGAGCAACAATTATTTAACACACACTTAACCGGTTACCAGTTCAAATTACAACCTGAATCTACGTGAACAAAAATTACAATAATTATAACGATGTACTTGAAAAAGAAAACACCACTATAACAGATATGTATTGTGTTATATTAACAAGAAATATATCACCATAACCAACAACCGGTGCTTGATGCGCATTATCATTTATCAATAATTGTTGTTTTTAGATTTACCTTCATTGTTGTTTGTTTATTTTGTTCATTATGTTCAGTGTGCTTACCTAGACTGTAGGCGGTGGTTTTCGTTGTTTTAACCCATAATGAAGTGATTGTTCTTATCTCATACGGTGTGGTGATTATTCCCATAGTACACAGTACGGAAATTGTTTTTATTATATGGTGAGGTAATTGTTTTTGTAGAATATATCGTGGTGTTTGTGCTTGTCAAATTTTTATTTTGAAATATGTTTAACAGTTAGTCATGCTTGTGTTGGTATCGTTGTTAAACTTCGATAAAGATAAAAGAATCAATCAATCTAGCCGAATAGAATACCTCATGTAAGAGATTGAGAGAGTTGTTTGCTTGTTTTAAAGAAGCTCTGAACTTCAGATAAAATTGTATACCACTTTCATTAGCATAGACGGAAATTATGATTTTCCAGATATCATCCACAATGATATTTGGCATTAATTAGAACGTGGCATTAAAGTTTGTCTGAGGTCAAGACAGATATACACACACCAAGCATGGGATCAATTTTCCTGTCACTTGATCAGAGCACTTAGCTCGTCATCGTCAACAACATAAAGTGTGCAATATTATATGGAAACTTGAGGATGTTTGTATATTAGATAATCAACTGAATAAACGTCAATGCGAAACTCGGGCCTCAAATCAACACAACAACCCAGCTAACATTACCTTACGTCCGAATCCTAAAACTTAATTTGCGACGAACTCGCAAGGCATCTACCACACGAACTCAGAGAGTCATGTGTCCACCACACGCACTCCGAGAGCAGTGCGTCCACCACACGCACTCAGAGAGCAGCAGATCGTTCATCTTACGAACATAGAAATGTCGCCACAAGGAACAGCCGGAGATGGGTCGTGGCCTTGGCGTGTACTGGTGATCGGTCTCCAGGTACTTGGAATATTTCCATACACAGTGTTCCTGAACCAGACTCGCTGCTCCTACAAGTTCAGCCTTAAGCTCTGCCTCTGGAGAGTCTTCACGCAAACACTGATCATTTCCACACAATTCATGTTACATATGGTAACTTCCGTTTCCTTGGAAGGATCAGAAATACAGCGTATGTTTTTTGGTGTATCAATGATATCAATCAATGCAGTCCCAATTCAGTTTTACAAGGTATTATTTAATCTGCTGTCAAGACACTTGCGCCTTTCTGTGGCAATTACTGTGAAGGTGTCAATCGATGCGCTGTCTTCATTACCAAGAGATGTATTATCACACTCAACGAAAGTCTTCATTATTGAAGAAAGCAAATATATATATATATATATATATATATATATATATATATATATATATATATATATATATATATATATATATATATATATATATATATATATATATATATATATAAATATATATGTCGTACCTAGTAGCCAGAACGCACTTCTCAGCCTACTATGCAAGGCCCGATTTGCCTAATAAGCCAAGTTTTCATGAATTAATTGTTTTTCGACAACCTAACCTACCTAACCTAACTTTTTCGGCTACCTAAACTAACCTAACCTATAAAGATAGGTTAGGTTATGTTAGGTAGGGTTGGTTAGGTTCGGTCATATATCTACGTTAATTTTAACTCCAATAAAAAAAAATTGACCTCATACATAGTGAATTGGGTAGTTTTATAATTTCATAAGAAAAAAATAGAGAAAAAATATTAATTCATGAAAACTTGGCTTATTAGGCAAATCGGGCCTTGCATAGTAGGCTGAGAAGTGCGTTCTGGCTACTAGGTACGAAATATATATATATATATATATATATATATATATATATATATATATATATATATGTCGTACCTAGTAGCCAGAACGTCGTATTCGGCCTACTATGCAAGGCCCGATTTGCCTAATAAGCCAAGTTTTCCTGAATTAATATATTTTATTTTATTTTTTTCTTATGAAATGATAAAGCTACCCATTTCATTATGTATGAGGTCAATTTTTTTTATTGCAGTTTAAATTAACGTAGATATATGACCAAACCTAACCAACCCTACCTAACCTAACCTAATCTATCTATATAGGTTAGGTTAGGTTAGATACCCAAAAAAGTTAGGTTAGGTTAGGTTAGGTAGGTTAGGTAGTCGAAAAACAATTAATTCATGAAAACTTGGCTTATTAGGCAAATTGGGCCTTGCATAGTAGGCTGAGAAGTGCGTTCTGGCTACTAGGTACGACATATATATATATATATATATATATATATATATATATATATATATATATATATATGTATATATATATATATATATATATATATATATATATATATATATATATATATACATATATATATATATATATATATATATATATATATATATATATATATTTATATATATATATATATATATATATATATATATATATATATATATATATATATATATATATATATATATATGACTGAAAACTCACACCCCAGAAGTGACTCGAACCCATACTCTCAGGAGCAACGCAACTGGTAACTACAGGGCGCCTTAATCCATTTGACCATCACGGCCGGACAAAAGTAAGTGATAGCCGAAGCTATTTGAACCACTTCCCAGCCGGCAACTCGGATGGTAATCTTGGGCATAGCATTTCACCAAATCACCTCATTCTTTGGGGCACACGTGAGGAACACAAATGCGAACAAGCCTGAATGGTCCCCAGGACTATATGCGACTGAAAACTCACACCCCAGAAGTGACTCGAACCCATACTCCCAGGAGCAACGCAACTGGTAACTACAGGGCGCCTTAATCCGCTTGACCATCACGGCCGGACAAAAGGAAGTGATAGCCGAAGCTATTTGAACCACTTCCCCGCCGGCAACTCGGATGGTAATCATGGGCATAGCATTTCACCAAATCACCTCATTCTTTGGGGCACATGTGAGGAACACAAATGCGAACAAGCCTGAATGGTCCCCAGGACTATATGCGACTGAAAACTCACACCCCAGAAGTGACTCGAACCCATACTCCCAGGAGCAACGCAACTGGTAACTACAGGGCGCCTTAATCCACTTGACCATCACGGCCGGACAAAAGGAAGTGATAGCCGAAGCTATTTGAACCACTTCCCCGCCGGCAACTCGGATGGTAATCTTGGGCATAGCATTTCACCAAATCACCTCATTCTTTGGGGCACACGTGAGGAACACAAATGCGAACAAGCCTGAATGGTCCCCAGGACTATATGCGACTGAAAACTCACACCCCAGAAGTGACTCGAACCCATACTCCCAGGAGCAACGCAACTGGTAACTACAGGGCGCCTTAATCTGCTTGACCATCACGGCCGGACAAAAGGTTCAAGTGAGTTCTGGGGTGAGAGGAGTGTTGTTAACGCATTTGTCGACCGTGCTCTCAGCCACAGTTCAGAATGGAAGCAAGTCGACGAAGAACTCTGTAGGGTAAGGCAGGTCCTAGTCAATAACGGCTTCTCCAATGGTTTCGTCGAAGACATCATAAGAAGGAAAGTGAAAAGCCATGCAACCTCTGAAGAGACAACTAACACAACACCTATACCCCCTATTAGACTATTTTACAGGAACTTCTTTTCCACAGCTCATAAAACGGAGGAAAGGGTCCTGAAAGATATTGTTAATAGAAACGTTATCCCTATAGACAAAAATCAGAGGATACAACTGACGATTTACTATAAAACCAGAAAAACGGCCAGCCTACTCATGAGAAACTCTCCAGACACAAAACAGAACGCTTTAAAAGAGACTAACGTCGTCTATGCCTTCAAATGCCCTCTTGGGGACTGTAAGCTCCAAAAAACCCAGTATATAGGCAAGACAACAACATCTCTTTCTAGGCGTTTAACGATGCATAAGCAACAGGGCTCCATTAAGGAACATATAATCTCTTCCCACAACCAAACCATCGCCAGAGAAATCCTAGTAAACAACACAGAAATCATCGATAGATACAGCGATAGCAGGCGGCTTGACGTTTGCGAGGCACTACACATCAAGAAGTCAACACCAGCAATCAACAGCCAATTATTGCACAACTATATTCTACCCACCTCAAGACTCCGCTCCAATATAGAAGCATCAAGAAATATGGACCAATAGGCTTTCTACAAACACTTCTATTCAATATCCATTGTTTCGTGTTCTGTCTTGTGTTGATGAAATTAATACCCTATTAATACTCTTGTTCTGTCTTGTGTTGATGAAATTAATACCCTATTAATACCACATCTTGTTCTGTCTTGTGTTAATGCCACATCACCCCTTCCACCTCACTCAAATGTAGATATAAAATCGGAGATGCGTAAGTTCTATTCAGTTCTGTATTTGTGAACTAAAGTCTTTGAAAATGTAATAAGTTTTACGAAACGCGCTCGTGTCGCGTCAGACTAGAAATAAAAATGATTTTTGGAGAATTGATTTTTGATTTACCTCCAACAGTGAAAAGAAATGTACGAAAGATTGAGAAAATTCGTGTTAGAATTATTAATCTTACTTTTTCGGTCATATTTAATAATATATATATATATATATATATATATATATATATATATATATATATATATATATATATATATATATATATATATATATATATATATATATATATATATATATATATATATATATATATATATATATATATATATATATATATATATATATATATATATATAGATATATATATATATATATACGTCAACATCAGACTCAATGTCTGATGTTGACAACGGCTTTGAAAGGCCGAAACGTTCATCTCTCTTTCACATTTCTTTGTGGTCTTTTCATTTGGTCTCCTCACCTAGCCCGTCACTGTCAGTAATATAATGGAGCAATATCACGAGAGAGTCCTGCAGATGTTTACCCTTTCGAAGATCAATTTGGTAAACGTCTGATTAATATTATAGCCTCTGGTCAGCACAGCAAACTGTCATGTATCCGACTCTTCAGTTTGTGAAGCACTCTGGGAGCAGCGGGCCGTCCACCACATGCACTCTGGGAGCAGCAGGCCGTCCATCACATGCACTCTGTGAGCTGCAGGCCGTCCACCACATGCACTCTAGGAGCAGCGGGCCGTCCACCACATGCACTCTGGGAGCAGCGGGCCGTCCACCACATGCACTCTGGGAGCAGCGGGCCGTCCACCACATGCACTCTGGGAGCAGCGGGCCGTCCACCACATGCACTCTGGGAGCAGCAGGCCGTCCACCACATGCACTCTGGGAGCAGCAGGCCGTCCATCACATGCACTCTGAAAGTAGCAGGCTGTTCCCTACACACACTCTGGGAGCAGAGTGGATTAACCAGTTGTTATTATAACTGGAGTCGATTGCTCAAAATAAAATATTTCATCAAGGAACTGAAGTAGAAAATACATTGTTACTAAGAATATACATATTGTATTATATGCACAATAAATATGTCGCCACAAGCAACAGCTGGCGCTGGGTCGTGGCCTTGGCGCCTACTGGTGATCGGTCTCCAGGTACTTGGAATATTTCCATACACAGTGTCCCAGAACCAGACTCGCTGCTCCTACAAGTTCAGCCTTAAGCTCTGCCTCTGGGGAGTCTTTACGCAAACACTGATGTTTTGCACACAGTGCATGCTAAGTAAGAAAATTATCGTTGTTATGGACATCTTCAAAATGCAGCATATGGTGTATATTGTGACCATGATATTATTTAATGCAGCAGCAACTGTCATGACGCTTCTTCTCTGGGCAAACAGTAAGAAACTTGTAGAAGTTTTGGAAGACGTTTCAACAATGATGAGCGAGAGTGAGCGATTTGAGCGAAAGCCTTTTATTATTATTATCGGTTTCATTGTACTGTTAATGCCTATGCTTACGTCTAGTATATATACATTTGACGTGAATTTAATTTTTGAAGTAATTCAAATAATATTTTTTTTGCTACTTGATACACTCCTGTGGATAGTCCCAATAAAACTTTACAAGGTATTATTTAAACTGCTCTCAAGACACCTCCGCCTTACCACAGAAAATACTGTGAAGGTGTCAATCAATGCGCTGTCTTCATTACAAAGAGATGTATTCTCACACTCAAGGAAAGTCTTCACTCCAGAAGGAAACAAAACAACCATATCACGTGTATTGAATGATTTGGAATATAAGATTCATCAGGTCAGTCCTTGTTAAATGAGTTAGATGTTTTAAGATACAGTAATGAATATATATTTATTATATTGTGCTCAAAGAAATCATTAACGTGATATTTCAACAAGAAAATCCGAGGGAGTCATGTGGAGGACTCGAACTCCCAAGCACTTGCCTTAACCCATTAAACTACGACATGGTTGAGAGCAATATAACCTGGAATTCAGCTGAATCTTGCATGAAAACCCCGACTTGGCTTTAACAGAAGCTTTGGGACCCCCTAGAAGATGTAGTTGAATCCCCAGGCTGCATTGCTTTTGATCATGCCATGGTGTAATGGTCCAAGGTGTGGTTCCTACTGATTTCCTCATTGATACATTACGCTAATGTGATTTATTTGTGTGTGTGTACATATATATATATATATATATATATATATATATATATATATATATATATATATATATATATATATATATATATATATATATGTCGTACCTAGTAGCCAGAACGCATTTCTCAGCCTACTATGCATGGCCCGATTTGCTTAATAAGCCAAGTTTTCATGAATTAATGTTTTTTTCGACTACCTAACCTACCTAACCTAACCTAACCTAACTTTTTCGGCTACCTAACCTAACTTTTTCGGCTACCTAACCTAACCTAACCTATAAAGATAGGTTAGGTTAGGTAGGGTTGGTTAGGTTCGGCCATATATCTACGTTAATTTTAACTCCAATAAAAAAAAATTGACCTCGTACATAATGAAATGGGTAGCTTTATCAATTCATAAGAAAAAAATTAGAGAAAAATATATTAATTCAGGAAAACTTGGCTTATTAGGCAAATCGGGCCTTGCATAGTAGGCTGAGAAGTGCGTTCTGGCTACTAGGTACGACATATATATATATATATATATATATATATATATATATATATATATATATATATATATATATATATATATATATATATATATATATATAATGTGCAACTTGGCTAAACACAGTGAAGTTATACAACTTTAGAACACTTTACCACCAGGAGGTTCAACCCCTAGCCAGTACAGAAGCTTTACAGCAACTGGCATAACAGGTACGCCTTTAACCCACTGCACCAAACTCAGACCCCTAAAAGAGATGGTAATTTCGAAGTATTTAAACCCCGCAAAGATTACCACCTCCCAAGGGCAACTAGAGCTAGAGAGTGGTTACTCACGTTCTTTCATCAAATTCCTGTTAATATGGGAGAACTCTGTGTCTATGCTTAATGCACAACTTGCCTAAACACGCAAGTGAAGTTATACATCTTTAGAACACTGTGGGGGTTTTCTTTGTTGATTTCATGACTGCAATGCATACGTCGCCAATGTACATGTGGCAGACGCTTCACGAAACTGTCGGAATTAGCAGAATAGAAAATACGAGAGCAACCGTAGAGGGCCTGGGAGCAAGGTCGAGTTAGAGTCCTTGAGGGTCTCTTCTCAGACTAGCCTCACCTGGTCCTGCTCCACGTTGATCGTTGGAATCTCCTCAATATTTTAACACTTTAAGGGACTCCTAGGGTCCTCATCACATTTATAGTTTAGTGAATATAGGCAGCTCGGTGTTGAAGACACATAGAGCTGAAGGCTTGAGTAATTTGGCAGTATTCAGAAATGGTTCAACGGAAACACCGCATAAAGCTTAAACAGTAGTTTATTTACTAACTTAACCACTAATACAAAGGGTGCTTGATTTACTTTAGATTGGCGTCAGAAAGGCTATGGTTGTATTTGCGAGACTCTTGACGTCTGGATAATCGACTCGTATCCACTTGTGGAGAAACACCTAACTTAACACAATTGACAGCCAATCATTAACACGGCAACCTAACTGCCGGTATGCAAAGGGATCACAAGAGTTCCAACCGGATACTCGGGTAATGATGATATGCAATAAATCACATATACACTGTCAATGGGACAGGCAATAACATGCACAATAATAATATCACACAATACTAAATGTGTTGTGTATATGAAGCTCACATTCATAAACGAGTGAAATGCAGTAATACCACACAGATAACCACTCATTCACCGTCGATTCACCTATAACCTGTGACAGGTATGAGAAGGTGAGAACTGTGATTGATACCTCAGATCAACACAGACACAGTAAAACAATGACAAGATCTTGTACTTATATATGGGGTACCTCTTTTATTTACTCACTCACTCATGCACATTTATACAAGCACTCGTAGGTGGCCTGATAGCTGGTTTCGCTCGTAGACACGGAGGGTACTTGCAGTAAGGCGTACTGTATGCTTAACAGACAGACACACACACACACTGGCACTGGCAGTGAGTAAGGTGGTGATGTCACGTAGTACAGTGAGGGCGGCGGGAGGCGCTCGAGGCTACAAGCTCGGGACAGAGTGGCTGGCCGATGCAGGTTACTATATGGTACCATGCGGTACACTTGTGGTAAAGTCACACACAGGTTACTTAGGTGGCGGCACTGCCATAGTTCACACTAGGTCACTCACAACGATCTTTGTTACCAGGGTTACCTGATACCAGTCTGTTTCGCTCTGGTGATTTTGTCACTATAGGCTTCTGAACAATATATTCACAATCGTGATTCTGAGCGAGTGTGAGTATATCGAAAAGACGCTGAGTTAACTTGACGGTGAGGAATGGACGGTGTTCAGTTTATTGGCCGATAGACAGAACAGGACACGTCCTCTATGCAAGAGCTCCCTCACGAGAATACTTTTGCCTGAGGGTCAAGGCGTCTCGTGGGCACAACACAAAGCATTACAATTTGACCAATAGCATTGCAGCAAATGAGCGAGAACCAATCATATTGAATGTTCGATGATCAGCAGCAGGGGTGACGTGATGAACACGTCACGACCACGTCATAGCTGTTATTCTCCATCACGCCGGTTGACCCCAGAGGTCAGACGGTCGCCTCGTTGGCGTCTCCCCCTCTGTCTCTCACGATGGCACAAGCCAATGTACTCATTGACCCTTTGTAGCAAGTATGCTTAACTTCCCTGTATCTACTTCCTGCCTGGACATACAGCGGCCTCAGTATTATGAAACTATTCCTGGTTAAGTGGGCATTCTGGAGATACCCAACATGCCAGGTCACTATCCAGGGTTAAGAGAGATGGGCTTGTGCACAAAGGTCTGTGCACTGTGCACTGCAATGAGCCATTCCAGTCAGCTGTGGGAGAATCTTGAGAAACCATTCTCTGACAAACTCTGACAAACACTTTCCCACCAAGAGATTCGAACCCTAGCCAGCACAGAAGCCTTACAGCAACTGGCATAACAGGTACGCCTTTAACCCACTGCACCAAACTCAGACCCCCTAAAAGAGATGGTAATTTCGGGGTATTTAAACCCCAAAGATTACCACCTCCCAAGGGCAACTAGAGCTAGTGAGGGGTTACTCACGTTCTTTCATCAAATTCCTGTTAATATGGGAGAACTCTGTGTCTATTCTTATTCACAATGAATCTCCTGGTGGGAAAGTGTTCTAAAGTTGTATAACTTCACTTGCGTGTTTAGGCAAGTTGTGTATTAAGCATAGACACAGAGTTCTCCCATATCAACAGGAATTTGATGAAAGACAAAATTTGATGTAGTAAACAAGAAATGTGGGGTACAAGAGCGAATAGTTGATGATATGCTTAATACTGATTGTCCTCACCAGTAGTGGACCGTATGATTCCCCACCAGTGGTGGACCGTATGATTCCCCACCAGTGGTAGACCATATGATTGCCACCAACGGTGTGTTGACTAATTGCAGATATAATTAGTCAACACACAAACACAAACGTGTGTGTGTGTATTTTCATCACTTCGAAATGAATAAGTAGATGAAAAATTTCCTTCATCCTCCAAAGTTGTTCCCACCAGAGCAACCAGTGGATGTAATACATCCATTTCCTCTATATAATGTTACTTCTGTACTTCTCCAGGTGGAGGTACTCCGGGGGAATTGGCCGCGTACTTCTTCCAGGGGTTTAGTGTGTTGCTGCTGGATATTCTCCTCCTGGCTACCACCTCCTCCTACGGGGTTCTAAAGGGTATCAATGTAACCGGAGGCACCATCATTTTCACTCCACTCTGCTTCTTCCTCCTCTGGCAGATCAATCGTGTGGGACAAAATTTTGTTAATGAGGTGAGTCATTAGTTAATTTTCAATTGGTTGGCCTCAGTTGTAATTGGTATTTGAGGGCTTTTAGTTACAGACAGCCTTATTATCCTAGTAATTTTTCCCAGTTAAGAGGTTCTGTCGCTATAATCCCATCCCAGGAGTCGCATTCCAAGGGAAATATCCCCGCTGTCCTATCCAGTTGTCCCTTTCCAGCAGTCTGATCCCAGCATTCCTATTCCAATGGTCCAATCCAAGTTGTCCCATTCCAGCAGTCCTAGCCGATCGGCCCCATTCCAGCAGTCCTTGCCGATCGGCCCCATCCCAGTGACTCCATCCACGCATGCACATGCTAGCGGTTCTAGCTTCGTATTTTCAAGCATTAAAAGCATTTGAAATCTTGGCCATAAGCTATCCTGGCAGGCGATCATCCTATATGGCCCTCATCCTGGCCGGCGACGATCCTAGCTAGCCACCATCCAGGCCGGCGACCATCCTAAACGACCATCCAACAACACTTCCATCACAACCATTCCTTTCTCCTCCCACTTTTCCCCACCAAAACAAAAACAAATACGTACAAAAAGAAAGAAGGGATATGTACAATTCCCATCTACCTAATAAATGCGAAAAACACATGCCATGCTACTGGATTAAAATTAAAATATTGTATTGGAGATCAATAATATCAGCAATTACATGCAAAGATCAATATCTTACAGGTAAATGTAGTTGTGGCAATGTTGAAAGAGCTGAGTTGCCGGATGACTGACATCGAACTGAAGACGAGAGAAAGATATATCTGTTTTAGACATTTGTTTAATACGTTAATACGGATGATCCTCACCATTGGTCAACCGTATGATGAAATAAGTGAAATATCTATGAGTAAATGGTGAGGACATTTAATGAGATAGAACCCACGTCACTGGATAATATATATCTCCGTTGAAAAATATTTTGATATATAGCAAATTTCCTCTATTATAAATAGGTTCTTTATGTATGCAATTTAATATGCACGAAATGTGGAAAACATCTTAGTTTGAAGCAAAGCACGTGCCTTTATTTACTAACAGGTGCATCAGCTGGTGTCCCTACTGATACCGCTACAGGTGTTTGACATGTGTGGCTGGTACACCCTTGGCTCCAGCTCCTTCCTCGCGGTGAGTACCTCCTGGCGGTGAGTACCTTCTGGCTGTGAGTACTTCCTGGTGGTGAGTACCTTCCAGTGCATCAATTCTAGTTTTACTCCAATACTGAACAAAGTGACGTCTTAGACAAATTTTTATAATTATGAACATTCAGTGTCACATAACCGAGGAAATCTCTATCTATGAAAGAATATCTGGAGAGGTTCTGGAGGGGAACCAGAACGATGGTTCTATCCTATCATCCTGTTCGAAAGATTTTCTGTCAGCTTTATATTTATAATGAAAGCTCTTTTGTTTTTAATAACAAGGATTAAATTCACAAAGGTTAATGAGATGAATAAAATTCGCAGAGGTTAATAACATGGAATAAATTCGCAGAGGACCCAAGGGAACCCAAGCAGACCATCGTGTCTGTAGGGTTCTGGTGTTTGAGGATAAAATTTTCTTAGCAACGTGATTTTTTTATTTTTATTTCAATCAGTATCAAAATAAAATGAAATTTAATCTCATTCTGAAACCGGTTTGAGACGACAAACGGAATTTTTAACTCAGGGAGATTGTGTTACACTTAGACACTTTCTGAAAACCGCCTTAGAGCTGGGATATGAGGACCACCTTAGAGCAGAGTTATGAGGAACGCCTTAGAGCAGGGATGTGAGGACCGTTATAGAGCAGGGATATGAGGACAGACTGAAGGGATACTGTCTATCGGGAATCGACCTGCAAGATGACCTCTCTCTCAAAATGCACCTAAGACATAAGTTCATTTGCAAACGATCATTCCAGAGGGATGAAAGCGGTATGATCGATTTATTGACTGAATTCAGTATTTTTATTAATACTCTTTTAGTTTGTATATATAATTCCCAACACTATGAATTTACAGTAACTTGTATATGAAGTAGTAAGAACAGTTTTAGTGGTGGTATTAGTAGTAGATGTTGCTGTAACTGTAGAAGACGCAGTAGCTGTAGTGGTAGATTTAGCTTAAGCTGGTATTAATAAGAATATTACTTCAGTTAAACTATTTTGTCCTCAGTCTGTGAGCATGGTGGTGACCTACCTGGTGATTCTGTTGCAAGTGGGTGACTTGCCTGGTGGTTCTGCTGCAGGTGGGTCACCCACCTAGTGATGCTGCTGCAGGTGGATGACCAGTCCGATGATTCTACTGTAGGTTGGTGACCTACCACAATGATGCTGCTACACGGTGGGTGACCTATCTGGTGATGCTGCTACAGGTGGGTGACCCACCTGGTGATGCTGCTGCAGGTGGATCACCCACCTAGTGATGCTGCTGCAGATGGGTGACCCACCTAGTGATGCTGCTGCAAGTGGATGACCAGTCCGATGATTCTACTGTAGCTTGGTGACCTACCACAATGATGCTGCTACACTGTGGGTGACCTACCTGGTGATGCTGCTACAGGTGGGTGACCCACCTGGTGATGCTGCTACAGGTGGGTGATCCACCTGGTGAGGCTGCTGCAGGTGGGTGACCCACCTGGTGATGCTGATACAGGTGGGTGATCCACCTGGTGATGCTGCTGCAGCTGGGTGACCTTCCTGGTGATGCTGCTGCAGTTGGGTGACCAACCTGGTGATGCTGCTGCAGGTGGGTGACCAACCTGGTGATGCTGCTGCAGGTGGGTGACCAACCTGGTGATGCGGCTGCAGGTGGGTGACCCACCTGGTGATGTTGCAGGTGGGTCACCTACCAAGTGATGCTGCTGCAGGCGGATGACCAGTCCGATGATTCTACTATAGGTGGGAGACCTGGTGATGCTGCTGCAGGTGGGTGACCTTCCTGGTGATGCTGCTGCAGTTGGGTGACCTTCCTGGTGATGCTGCTGCAGTTGGGTGACCAACCTGGTGATGTTGCAGGTGGGTGACCCACCTGGTGATGCTGCTGCAGGTGGGTGACCCCCCTGGTAATGCTGCAGCTGGGTGACCAACCTGGTAATGCTGCAGGTGGGTGACCTACCTAATGATGCTGCTGCAGGTGACTGAGCAGAAAACGGGACAGTGCGTCACTTATGTGAGTCGATTTCACTTCAAATTGCGTCCACTTTTGGCCATAGCGCGCATACAAACCAAAAGCGACGTTATTTTTAAGAGGACGGGTTGGTTCGTGTGCATACTGCTGTTGCGTTTCATACGTCTTCGTTATGTACAGAAACTAGATAAGGGTTCGTTGATCACTCGAGTGTTCAATAACGAAACCTGTCCATCTTTCTTCAATCAGTTTGGCTTTGTACTTATTGAACAGATTACCAGCTCTGAAGGACTCCGAGGTTGTCTATAATAATAATACCCTTGGGTTGCAATGTTTAAAAACTTGTAATTTGTATAATAAATAGAGACTAAGCCGCCAGGATCGAAGAAAGATGATCAAGTTATGTAAGTGGACACGCAAATATTTCATAAATCCTCGCCTTCGCTAGTCCTGTATCATTATATTATTAAAGACAATAACCAAGCAATGGAATTTTTTATTATGTTTTCCCTATTATATCTACTCATAGCCCAGTAGATAGAGCTTCGGCCTCAAACGCATGGGGTCCACGGTTCGAGACTGCTAGAGCCCAGTTGAGTAGAACCAAGCAATGGCTTTATATCCATCTCTCACCAGCCATCACCACAATTCGTGTCACCTCACACCAGCCATCACCATAATTCGTGTCATCTCACACCAGCCGTCACAACAATTCGTGTCACTTCACACCAGCCGTCACAACAATTCGTGTCACTTCACACCAGCCGTCACAACAATTCGTGTCACTTCACACCAGCCGTCACAACAATTCGTGTCACTTCACACCAGCCGTCACAACAATTCGTGTCACCTCACATCAGCCATCACCATAATTCGTGTCACCTCACATCTGCCATCACCATAATTCGTGTCACCTCACACCAGCCATCACCATAATTCGTGTCATCTCACACCAGCCGTCACAACAATTCGTGTCACTTCACACCAGCCGTCACAACAATTCGTGTCACTTCACACCAGCCGTCACCACAATTCGTGTCACTTCACACCAGCCGTCACAACAATTCGTGTCATTTCACACCAGCCGTCACAACAATTCGTGTCACTTCACACCAGCCGTCACAACAATTCGTGTCACCTCACATCAGCCACAGTTACCTCTGCTTCTCAAGGACAGTGATCTCTGCTTCTCCCAGACAGGGGCTACTTCTCCAAAACAATGACCTAACAACACACTCACTTATTACATCTGACCCCCCCCCCCGAGCTGTTACTTTCCCGGTAGTCTAATATTGTCACTTACTTACTTACCCCCGAGCTGTTACTTTCCCGGTAGTCTAATATTGTCACTTACTTACTTACCCCCCGAGCTGTTACTTTCCCGGTAGTCTAATATTGTCACTTACTTACTTACCCCCGAGCTGTTACTTTCCCGGTAGTCTAATATTGTCACTTACTTACTTACCCCCCGAGCTGTTACTTTCCCGGTAGTCTAATATTGTCACTTACTTACTTACCCCCCGAGCTGTTACTTTCCCGGTAGTCTAATATTGTCACTTACTTACTTACCCCCGAGCT